>NW_019384802.1:147614-222752 GCF_000671375.1 Centruroides sculpturatus | reverse complement strand
ATATATAATTATATGTACAGTACATAATTTATATATAATACTGTACAGATGATAGTAAACTCAATTTATCCGCCTAAATTCTCCGTAGCGTGGCGATGGACGGCGGAAAGTAGTTCGGCTGCCAGATAACGTTTTACCGAATTATAGGAGTTCTTTTTACCATGCTTGTACAGATATCGTCACAATTTTTTCGCCGTCATATAGGAATCCAAACTATAGGAACCCGTGTTATACGGGGGTCGACTGTATATCAAATTATTCAAACTTCAAGACACCATTAAAAGTAAAAATTGCATTATAGTGAAAATTTTTTTTAGTTAACTGTATAAGTTGGCGACCCCACAGAAAGCCCGTCGCGACCCCCTTCTGGGTCGCGACCCATAGGTTGGGAACCCGTGAACTAAACTGTTGAATCCTAAAAATTTATCGTCAATCATCTTAATAAATCCAAAACAACTAAGGCTTCATTCACATTCTTAATATGGCATCATCAATCAACACAGGATCGTCAATAGCAATCACATGTCCTGAGAGTAGCAGGTGTAAGCGTTTAGGTTATTGTAAGAATCCGAACTTTAACAATAATCGGCCATCGATGTCGTCATACTTTCTCGATAATTATTGTCGTCTACTACCTGAGAAAATCTCCACTTACACTTTCTCGACGGCGAAAACGACGCATTTCCGTGATCCGCTGACCTCTTGGCCGGGCGATATCGTGCTAATATCGTAATTGACTTTCTGTGTCTGTGCCAAATTGTACTCGGTCGGATTTCACCCTCGACCAAAAGTGCCGGTGAGAACGAACCTTCCCGACGATCTTGACCCAGACTTTCCCGATCCAGAACTTTCTGATAATCTTCTAGAACGAGAACGGACTCCTTAGTCTCAACAAAAGGTATCATCACCTTGTGGACATCCTCAACTCCAGGTATTTATCGACTCGCGAACCAATGTAAACTCTCTCTCTCGAGAAACATGGAAGTAGCTAGACCTATTTTAGCTCGATCTATTATAACTCTTTTAAGGATTTAAAATGTATAAATTGTATTTACCTTTGCAAATAAACGGTCGTTTCCTTAACCTAGTCTTTGCGTGAGTCACTTCCTGCTTGTTATCTCGCGGTCTCCATCCCGAATCCGATCGCTCATTCACGCGACCGCTCGCGTGCTTACTTTCAAATTCAACCCGATTCGTCGTCGTCAATCGGGACACGGTGGTGTCATTCCTGACAGGGCATCGAAGACGTGCCGACCCTCCGGTCACATTATAATTTAACAATAAAAAATAAACCACGTATAGTATATTTTCCAAAAACTCTGATAACATCTATCAAAGTGACATCATACGCAATGCTAAGAATCATTAGGAATGATTCAGTACTGTATAAGATTCGTCGGTCGTTGGATTCGGTCTTAGAAAGTTAGATGATATTGGATGAGATATTGATGATATTGAGAATTGATGATATTGGATGATTAGATGATATTGGATACATAGATCTAATTTATGCTGTGAAGTATATACTCTAGTATACTTTATTATAAATTCAAAATTAGCCTAACAAGAGCCTAAATGTAATTTAAATTACATTTAGGCTTCAATCAATTCAACTAGTTTCAATTAGTCTTTCAATAATACAAATGTTTTCTTCCTAAATGTTGTTAAATATAATTAAAGTAAATACGTTGAACTTAATTCAGTTTTGTAGGAACATTATCTCCTGTCAAATGCAAAAAAAAAGTTTTAAGGTGGCCAGAAAAGTGTGAAAACTACAATAAACGCAAATAGGCACATCATAATTAAAAAATAATGAAACGATGTAATTAAATGTAAATAATTTAATGGCAGTTCCGGCGGAAGTTCCTGAAAAAAGAGGATAAAAGCACTAGCTCCGATGATTGCCTACAGACAAAAGGTTTATTTACAGTGCGTGCTCTCTCAACATTTTGAATTTTAGTCACATGTACACGCATTTTTAATGCTAAACTTGTTTTAAATATGAAAATTATTCTTTAAATGTTTTAAAAATCATTTTTACATTATTATTATTTATGTATATGATAGCTTATTTATTATACATTGTTAGTTCTTTATCGCAGTACTTTCCGTGTTATGTTATAACACGGGAAAATAACAGTACTTAGTCGACTGCTTCAGCACAAAACAAAGAATCGTTCCATTTGTGTTTCACGCTCATCTTTTCGTTTTATACGGAGATATTTCACATAAATGTTCACTCCCGTATGAATTACCCTGTAATATTTAAGATATATACATTTATTAATATAAATTTAAGCACAAGAAAGACACGTCTTATATCTTATTATTTTTATAAAATATTATATCTTGTTTTCACGTGTCATGTCTCGTTTCGTGTTCTTTTATCTTTTCGTGTCATTTCTCATAAAAAATAATTTTTAAAATGATACGATAAGGATATAAGTAAACCAATATACGTCTAAACGGATATAAAAGGTATGTATTATTTTTCTAAACAAATAGTTAATTGGGAATTAATTCTAATTCTCAAAAGAATAACCTAATTTTCAATAGTTTCGGCTTAATGTTTTTGTAATGAATAAAGTAATAGAAATGGTATTAGTATAATACGAATGTCAAGAAAAATTCAGATTAGAAAAGTATATTGTTGTTGTTTCTATGTTTTATAATTATTATTGGACTAAAGTTTTCTCGTTTAATCACTGATTTATTAAATTATAATTAGACAGATTTTTTTTCATTTAGTAAATTTATTAATTATGAATATTAAGTAGCTTAATTTCTAATTAATTATCTCGGATAATTAGCAATAAACTGATATTATACAAATATTGATTTAGAAATTTCTTAAATAATATCCGAAGAATTAAAACTTTTATTATAATTCTTAAATTTAAAAAGTGTTTCGTTTATCATTTATGAATGACCGAGTGAATAAAACCACTAAACACTGGAACATACCCACTAATGTCTGCATACATCTTGTCGTTTTTAAGAGGGCTTTTTGAGATTCAATATTCTTCGTTTTCTGCAGCTGTAAACGGTAGATTAGGATCTTCTTAGGGTCTATTCTTTCAACTTTATATGGACCTAGCTATTTAGGACACGGCTTTAGTCCTACACCAAACTGCATTCTTCGTTATACTAATTCCTATTACTGTATTGTTTTTGGTTATGTTGAATATTTTTTTAATATTTCAGTTTGTGGTGATTCCTACTAATGATTGATAATTAACTATTATCATAAGATGACAGTTGTTTTCAGTGAGCTTTCATTTTGATATCTTAATTTCACATTGCAAATAGTGAATTATGTGTATACACGTTTTCATCCTCATAAAATTATGCAAGAAAATGCTTGCTTTTCTGAGATTACACATTAGTATCCTGCTAAATATTCTTGTATATTCAGTTTACTCCAATTCATTGTTTACAGTTTGAAAAGTGTTAACTCATTACCAGTTCTTTTTAAGCGATAATTGGTTGAAGTTAGTCGAATTAAAATATCCACAAATCTAAGTAAATCATATTAGTTTATTCGTTAGGGATTTTCTACTATAAAATTGCTAAATTAAAGGCTTATATATCACAAACTTATTCTCACCTTAAAAATAGACAAAAATAATACTAACTTTAAAAATACTACCGTAATTTGTAGGATCAACAACTTAATCTACACAAATAATTAATTTATTTAAAATAAAATTTTACGAGATAATCTTTTAATTATAATTTAATTTACATTACTTTGTTCTTTGGTTATAATATACAGTATGTGTGAAGCACACAACTTTAATTAATTGTTTGTTCATTTAAATTTTACAGCGATTGATAATGCTAAAAATCCCGGATAAATAGAATTAATTAGAAGATTTATGCAAGTTAAATTAGAAATAATACAGAAAATAGAAAAATTCTTATCGATATATTGATAGAAATTGAATTAAACTTGAAAAATTACAATTTATCATTTTAATCTAAAGAATATTTCTGGAAAAATAGCGAATATCAAAAATAATTACATCAAATATATTTATTAATTAAACTCTTACGTATTATCTAACAATGAAGGCTGTGTTCAGTATAAAATTAGATTTATAAGTTTATTGGACAGTCTATTTTTATTGTTAATGAATACATACAGGCATTTCCTGTGCGTCACAAATTGTCTGTTAATACTTTGATCACTTGTTTTATTAATGAATATATTTACGAGTAAAGAATAGAATTACTAAACACTAAGAACCTTCTGGGAATTTGTACTATCTTTATTCGAAATCCAGATAATTGCTCCGCTATTCATCTTATTTACTTACTTGTGTCGTAAAGATGTCTTTTAGAAGCATTACAAATTACATTTGCGTAAATGTTCCTTTAAAATAATCTACTGAACTGTTAAAACAATTTAATTTATATTATTTTAGATAACTAAGTAATAATACGAAGCTTATATCAAGTCATTATTGTTACATTAAGTGTTGTTGTTTGGCAAGAGAATTTCATAAATACATCCAATTCGCAGTAGTTGCGGCAATCAGTTAAATTGGAAATTCATATTTATGTTCAAGTCCTTGAACATAAATATGAATTTCCAATTTAATATATTTATAATATGAATTTATTATAAATATTAGCTGATAAATATAACTTTGAACCTTAATATTACGTTAGCTTTTCGTGTAAAACTGCCACAAGTTGAGATCTACGATCTTCATTTAAACAGTTTAAATGTAATTAAAATAATAATTGGGTAAAATTTCATGGCCGAAAATAAAGAATTATGGATCAAACACACTATTTTAATGACAAACCAGAACAATATATTTCCATTATTAAGCTTTCTTTTATTGGAAAAGTTATTTTTATTACTTGTAAAAATCAATTTTTCATCTGAATGAAAATGTATTTTAAAAGAAAAATTTACTCTTTATCTAAGTTATTTATTTTTCTTAGAGAAAGTTCGTAAGTGCTGGAAGTCTTCTCTTATTCAATGAATACGCTTACGTCATACTTCATTGTTCCAATTGAATATAGGCTAACTTATCATACTTTATATTATGTATCAATAGATTTAAGATGTTGTCACGTGTACAAATTGTAGATTTATGCATCCATTATCTCTATATGACATTTAAAAACAGAAATCATTCGTCCAATGAAAGTAATTTTACATATAGTACCTGTACAAAGACGTTATTGACAGACAAATAGCAGAAGTAGATTAAATTGATGGGATAAGGTAACGAACGTAATATAGTATATGTAATCTATCAAAGGTGATGCCTACGGAAAAGACTTTCTATGGGAAATTGGCCCCTACTAATGTGTCAGACACGTAAAGAAAATGAAGAAAACTCCACGGTGAGGCAAGAACCAACGACCAACTACGAGTTTCGAGTGATTTTATCCATTAAGCCACTGATGAATAAGCAGAAGTGATATACTCGTACATTTATACGTCCTTTTGTCTTGCATCTAAAAGTATTTTTTCCAAAGGATTAAAAATTTTAAAAATACATTAGGATTTAAATTTTAACTTTAAAATGATCTGCTGTATATTACGAATAAAGCCAAACCTCGATATAGCGCTCTCGTAAACAGCTCCATTATCATGAGATGGCACTGTTTAATTGTACTGTACCTTAAATAAAAACGTTTTTATTAAATTTATTTATTAAAAAATGCTTACAAACTATTGATTAAATATAAATATTTTTAAAATATGTATTCAATTTATTCCTTCGGTTTAATAGATTCTGTTTTATATACGTTTTGAATAGGTTTTACTGTACAAAGTTTCTTCGGAAGACGGAAAATTTGCACATATTGTATTTTATAGGAAGCGTGGTGCAAAACTTGAAAAAATATAAAAATTCTCTGAAGAAAGATTTAAGACTGTAAGATAGCTGGAGTATAAGTTTTATAATAATATAATAATACCGATAAAAGTTTGCAATGGAATTATCATGAGTGTGAATCATTTGAAATACGTCGGATTGTGGATGAAGAGGATTAAATTGAAAGAAAAATCAATAGTCGAATACAAGTACGATGGAAGAGTTCAAAAGAGCTATATGGAGTGTTATGTGATCAAAGGAAGACGGTTAAGTTAAAAGGAAAATGTATAAAACTGTAATGAGATAGAAGATGCTGAAGTAAAAACACTGAAAAAGAAAAGTTAGCGATAGAATAGATGAGTTATACATAACTTTAAGAGGCTCATTAAAAGCAGAAATTTGATGTAGTCATAAGATAAACAAGAGAAAGAAACGATAACAATTAAATTTCTATTGTTTATTTTTCAAAATGACTGTGATAATTTGAATAAAGAAAAAATATTGATAACTGGTTGATGCTCCTGTTCGATTCACTAAAATATTATTATCATTATTTACAAGTTTTGAAAATTTAGGGCATAACGTATTTTTCCAGTTAATGCATTAAATCGAAAAAATACATTATGTATATTAATTCAAATTTAACCATAATGTGTATTAATTAATTATCATAGTCATTTTGAAAAATAAACAATGGAAATTTAATTGTTATAGCTCCTTTCTCTTCTTTCTCTAGGCCTAATATATATATGTATAAAAGGTGTGATGCGGAAGTTGAAAAACAAAGAAAAATGCTTTAAAAACGGTCTCAAGATTAGCAGAAGAAAGCTCGAGCATATGTATTTTCCATCAAAATTTTTCATCTCCAGTATAGATTTTAAACACATGAAGAGGTTTTTTATCCATAAACTATACCAGACATAGTCACACATTCTTTTTTTAAAAGTAAAATTTATTAAAATTACTATTTTAAAGTTTTATTACTAAGCTTAATCCAAAGTGATTACAACTACAAATAGAATATTGTAATGCATTTAAAACTATTCTATTGTAGAACGTTTTCCTTGTTTTGAAGAGTTTCTGATAGGTATTCCAATACTTGAAACTAATAACTCAAATACTATAGTAGAGATAACACAGACTTATATACTGCTACTGGTAACATCAAAATAACACTTCTATCAACAGAATGCAACTTTAATTATTACACAATATTAGGATTACATTATGAACAGGCCCACAATAAGATGACGTAGGCCAGTTCATAATGTAATCCTCATAGTACTGTGGAGTGTGGATAAAAATAAATCTATGTATTTTTATGTATGGCTGATGAGGGTCTTGTGGTACCGAAATGCGTACAGGTAATAAAGTTGCATTCTGTTGATAGAAGTGTCATTTTGACTTTACCAGTAGTCTCTGTTAACTTTATTATTGTATTTGAGATATTAGTTTCAACAATTTTCGAGATAAGAAACTCTTTTATATTTCGGTTTCCGATTTACGGAAGAATTTAACTGAAAATCGCTCCGTTTCGAAGAATTTCTTCCCTTTCGTCAGGTTTCCTTTCTATTCAGGTTTAGCCTAATAAAAATACTTGTACTGTAATATGTGTAAAATTGAAAATTTTTCTTCTGTTAAATTTCCATTTTCTTAAGAAAGGTGTAAGAAACGTCACGAAAACGCACACTAAGAAGGGATTTTTCGAAATTCCTCCCGGGGGGGGAGAAAGACAGGATTATGGCTTAACACTTCCATCAACAATGGAAGTGTTAAGTAACAATGGCGGTGTTAGGTAACAATGGAAGTGCTAAGTAACAATGGAAGTTTTAAGTAACAATAAAAGTTTTAAGTAACAATGGAAGTGTCAACAATGGAAATCTTACGTAACAATGGAATTGTTAAGAGAAAGCGACGTGCGATACGCAGATGCAGTTTTTTCGTTTTTGCGGGAAATCGAACATATTTTTAGACCCATCTAAAAATTCTCTAAGGGGACCCAATTCTTGCATTCTGTGAAAACGGGTAAGGTTGACTGTAACGTAATAATCTTTATCTTAGTTATCGTTACTTTTGCCCGAGCAACGCCGGGCCCACCTGCTAGTTATTATAATAATAATTTATATTGAGATAAAAGAAACAACTAATAATAGATAAAACTAAATATAAAATTTTTATAATTATCAGGAGAGAACGTTTGAAAATATAGCTATTGATTCAATGAGAAAATAATTAATTATTACTCCTCTAATTAATTTTATTAAAACTTTTAAGTTAAAAAAATTAATTTATGCATTTTACAATATTTTTTAAAATTAATTTACTCTTAAATAATTTATTAACGTCGTCAGCTGTAATCTTCCTAAGAATTTCGTCGATTCGCAAAGATCTAAAGTGATTTTCTTTAGTACAATTATTTAATATAATTATTTGAATTAATTAATTGGCTTTTAAGATATTTATAAATCCGTTAGAAACTTCTTTAAGACTGGACAAATTAAACAAATTAATTAAATTAATTTATTTGTCAGGAAGCTTTATTTTGTAAAACTTTTGAAAAGGTTTATTTTATTTAAAGAAATAAACGTATTTTATAGCATTCTTCTTTATATGAATCAGTGTCAATCTTCTTATTTGATTCTCACAACGAAGTGTAATATAAATGACACAAGGCTTTCTTAAAGAATTAAACAGATGTAAAGAAAGCCTTGTGTCATTTATATTACACTTCATTGTTAGAAATAATCAAATATATTTTATAACAGTTAATTCATTTCACATCGTTTCTATTATATTACGAAGTTATCATGATGTAAATCATGAATTACCTGTGTACAGTAAAAGAAAAAAAATCCAGTAACGAGTGGCCTAACTTTCCCGGTAACATTTAAAATTTTGTTGGTGCCATCTGTTATGATTTTTTTATATTTTTAACTATTATCAAATGGCAAACGCTTGATTTTTTAATAAAAAATTGTAAATGCTAATAACGAGTAAAATCGACATTAAATCCGAGCACAATCGAGATATCACCCATAACCCTTATATCTTTCCACCTCATCGACCTTTAACCTTCAAAATTTCATAGCGTTAATCCTTTTCCTAACAAACAAACCTCCCAGCAAACTTTTAGAAATTTTCAACAAAAAGAACAAAAGTTATTAAACCTCAAACAGGGTAAACAAAGTTGCACCTCCATCATACACACGCTAACAGTCATACATGTAGAAAATACAGAAAACCCCCAATTTTGTTTTCTTTTGTTTTGCCTATCTCGACATTTCAAACTTTCCCGAGTTCAAAATTATAAAACACTTCGGGGTCATTCTTTGACCGATCGCCATACTTTCCCTTTCTTATATATAACAGCCGGGAAAGTAAAACCTCAACACGAGGTAACGAAACAAAGTTTAAAAGCTGAATATGAGATAAGAGAACAAAGTAAAAAAAAACTTTATAGTGTCTTCAGATCAATCATCATCATTATAATCATATTCTTATTCTTATTTTATCCACGTTTTTATTCCAGTTTTTCTTCTTCAATTCGATCTTCCCATCCGTTTCTTCATCAGCTACCCATTATTATCTTTTTATAATGTTTTTTCGCTATTATTTGGTTTAAAAACCCAAACCACTGTAGATATACTCTGGTCATTTTCAATTCTCCATTCTTTATTCATTCCCTTCTGATTCCTTATTTCAACTTCTTTAACATATTCGAATTTACGTAAACAGAAGTCTTGTGTCGGGGTATAAAATATATTAAAATGTTATTTTAGCCAAATAATGATAGTGGAGAAAGTCGTATAGAGAGAATGAGAAAGTTTCTTAGTTCACCATTAACAAGGAAAAGATCACCAGTTAATCATACAAATTCAAAGGTATTTGGCACTCCTCTGGAAATTTTAATTCAAAAAAATTCTTCAGATACTCCAGTGCCATACATTATTATGCGAATTTGTCAATACATTGAAAAGAGTGGTAAGTAATGTAGGAAATTTATTAATAACTATGCTAAATTTTTGTATTATTCTTTATTTCTTTTTATATCNTCAAACAATAACATAAAACAGTTGCCAAATGTTATTAGTAAAGATTAACGCGCTTATTTACATAATACAAATAAAACAAAATACTTTATTGTGGTTTAAAAATTAATATTAATTTTTATTTTTACGTTCCCGGCTCTATTATATATAACAAATGGAAGGAATGGTGATCGGTCCCTGAAGATTTTTACATTTTTGAACTCGGGAATATGTCGAGATATGCAAAAAAATTCGGGTTTTTTTTTTCCTTTATAAATGGATGTTAATGTTCGGGGGGCCACAATTTTGTTCACCATATTTGAGGCTTAATAACTCTCGTAAAGTTCTGAAATTTTGCGATGAGGTTCGTATATCAGTGGGATTGGTGATGTTAAATTTTGTAAGGTAATGGTTGAGGGATTGGGAGATACAGGGGGACAGTTTTTCGTATTTCGAGTAGGGTCGGACTTAATGACAATGTAAATGGTTATTAGCATTTACAACTTTTTTATAAAAACCCATCCCTACCCTCTAAATTAAGTGTAGAATAAAAATTATTAAAAGATACAAATGTTAATGTATTTGATAATATCAAATGTAGTAATCTGTTATCAATTTTAATGTCTTCCCACTTAAATTAAAAGGAAAAAATAAGGATTTCCAAAGTAAAATTGAATTAAATAAAGATACTTTTTTTTCTATTTACAGAACGATTTAATGTCTGTAGACTATCTATCGTAAATAAGACTGGTGTTGGATTTTTTAAAAAATCTTTATGTATTTTGGTTAATTCAATAGAGTAAATGCAGAAATGGCATTTTTCTGTTCGGTATGATCGATTTAATTTGTCAAGTACTTTTGAATATACAAAATTTTCCACAAAATCAGATTACTTTTATTCTATCGACAAATGTGGCAAGAAATTTTACAATTTTCTCTCACATTTACTTAAACAAATAAAGTTAATTTAAAATCTTATTTATAATATTTATAATTTTCCTAAGATATACGTACACATAAACACACACGCATATATATATATATGGAAAATTTGGTCCAAACCCAATCAATTCTTTTGATTTCAACCTCATTTACACTTTGTGTTCATTTAAATCAACTGTATTATTAATCGTATATAAGTAAATATCGTAAGTATAAATATTTTTGTACTTGACAGGTATTTTATATTTTTACATATTGCGGAATGTGTATAACGTTGGAAGCCATTTAAATCTGTCCGAAAACAACTATAGCAATCGAATATAAGATATGAGTTTTCATTCAAACATAGTGGCATGTGTCAGGTTTCTGTTGTTTGAACTATATGAATTTTTAGAAAATACATATTTTCCCAAAATCCAATACGTTAGCACGTGCCCTATTTTTATATAACTTAAAAAAGTTATACAGATTTTATCAAGTAACTAAACAAAAAGTCGTAATGTTCGATATGACTAATACGCCACTTTGTAATCGAAACTGTTGAAATAATGAAATGAAGTCACTATTACCAAAGATCTACATTTATTTAAGAAAATTCCATGTTTAAAAATTGTTCCTGACAAAATATTCATGACAAAATGGCCGCTGTTTAGAGGTAAGCATTGGTGGAGGTTATTGGAAGTTTGACTGTATTCTGTTAGAAAATAGAAGATTGAGTTTCTTATAAGAATTGGGAAATTTTCCAAAATATTGCACGAGTAATATTGATTTTCATTTTCAAATTTGAGTGTTAAACTTTACTGTATTTAAAAACGAAGAAGTAGGTACAGTACCTAAAAATAAATATAGTTCTTTCCTTCTCATATAGCTCTCTCCTCCTGTATACTTATTCATATAGCGATACATTACTTTATTACGATATTCCTTTATATCAAGAGTTGTATTTGTTGTTACTAGATGGAGCCAACAAACCAAATATTTGTAACTTACGGTTAGAAGAGGAATTAAAATCAAGAATCATACCTATAGACTCATCGTTGTTCAATGTAAGTTTTCGAAGAAAAAACAGAGTAAATTGTCGATTGTGGAAAATAATTTTTTTGAATTTGTAATATTGTTTTTTATCTACTGTCTTTCAGTTTTTTCTGTATTATTGTTTAACGTTTCCATCATTTTCAAAGTGAATTTACTCTTAAAAAAATTATCTTATTTATGGATTGAATTGATGGAAGAGACAAATCAACACATGCTTATCTGCCAAGGGAATGCCTCCTGAAAGGACTTTCGGAAGTTAGTCCCAGTTTAGGTGTTAGGTAAGCAGCAAGTCCGTTGATCAGGATCACGCGCGAACCCTTGATCAACCACCAGTGTTCAGTGGTTTTACATCATATTTATGGCTAATTGTTAATAATTATAAAAAAGTGTTGAAAATATGATTTAAATATGTATTTTTAACGATTATTTCATTAATATATAGCCTAATAATAATCACGATTACTTCTTCAATTAAGTCTTTTAAATTCTATTATTATATAAAAATATACTAAAATAGATTTCAGAGACATTTTTGGTAAAATATTTTAGAAATTTCAAATAGTTTATTAAGTTTTTGCTTGTTATATTAAGTTTAAATAATAAAAACGTGATAATAATTAAGTAAGTAAAATGAAAATTAATTAAAGAAATTCTTCAGATTAGATGAACAATGCCAATAAATTTTTTTCTTACGAAAAATCTTTTGAAAGTATAAGATGCTTTTGCTAATTAAACATTTTTATATATCGAGTTTCATAAACATGCATTGTCGTGGATTCATAAAATATGAATTTTTAGTTCTTTATTGTTCTCGTGAAATTTTTATTTTTCCTGAATTTCAAAAAAAACCTGTTTATAAATATATAGAACAAGGGAAGGGTGCAACTCTATAATAATAACAGTATTTAAACCACTGAACGCTAATAGTTGGTGTCTTGGGTTCAGTAACGGCTAAATAGGGGTCAGTTTCCCATAAAAGATCTCACGGTAGGTATTCGCCACTCGGCAGATTGACTATGTATCGCGTTGTCTTAATCAATTAAATAAAAACTAAATAAATTATTTAAAGTAAATGAATTAACAGGAGAAAAAATTAAATTTTAAAAATCACATAATTTGTCAATGTAGAAAATATAAAATTACAACTAAATTTAAGAAATCGAATCTTTTTCTATAGCATTTTTTAAATCTATTTTAAATAAAAATACTTAGAAATAATCTTTTACAATTCTTCAATAAAAAAACTCTGGAGTATTTAATCTACAAGACTTTCGAGAGTTTAATGCTGAGACTTCAAAATTTTTCACGCTTTAATAATTTTATAGAGATGAAAATAACAAGCTACAGAAAACTTTTACAAGGATTTTAATCTGAAGGTTTTCTAGGTCGTTTCTTATCCAATTTTACGATAAGAATCCGCTTCACTTATGATTGGCACTTTAAAAAATTCCATAGATAGCTGTTCTAAATTTTTGAAGAAAAATCTATTGTAAAAAGTTGATTATTCGTGACTAATTCTTAATATAAATATGCAAAACCGTTGATTGAAAGAATTAAAAATATATAATTTGGAGAGAGTCCACGACACTATGATAGGTTTTATCCATTCATCGATTGGTGAACTCGGTTTCTTCTAGCCAACACAAATAATTCTTACATAAGTACTTCATCGAATTGAAGACATTATTATCTGTCTCATGTTCCATTTTCTAAATTAATCGTTATTCTTTGCGATCGACTGGTGTTTATTTTTAATACTATTATATCCGTGTTTATTATTTGTGTGTATACGACAATAAGAGAGATGAACGATCTGCAGGAGGAGGTGTCCCTCGGGAGGACTTTCTAAGATAAACTGACCCCTATTTAGGTGTTATAAATGTGAAAAAAACCCGGAAAAGTTCATATGGCGAGGTGTGAACCAATGACCAGTATTCAGTGGTTTTATCCACCTGCCATTGACGATAAAGATGAATAAATTGTTCAATTGACGTTAAAGATGGTATGTTATAATCATCATTAATGTGATAATTAATATATGTTTTAACGTTTAAAATTTTATTTTTATTCTTTTATTTATCTCTCGGTTCTTTTAAAAATAATGTTTAAGAATTTATTATAAATATTCTTTTTTTTCTAAGAATATTCAGTAATAAAATGGAATCCGATGAAAACTTATTACTTTAAAATTATCAAAAGATTTT
Organism: Centruroides sculpturatus; assembly: GCF_000671375.1. Lineage (NCBI taxonomy): Eukaryota > Metazoa > Arthropoda > Arachnida > Scorpiones > Buthidae > Centruroides > Centruroides sculpturatus. The sequence continues at coordinate 208,703 of NW_019384802.1, read as the reverse complement.
ATTAAATACTGTATTACGAACAAAATAAATGTAAATAAATTAAATAATTGTGTACTCATCAGAGAATATAATACCATGTCCAAAATAAAATGTGGAGTGATCGTAATTAAAGTATTCTTACTCAAAGCTGTCAAGAAAGATATTTAGCAATCCAAATGCAACCGAATTTGGATTTCACAACAAGCCGGACAATATAAAAAATATAGGTAACAAATTTTGCCAATACGGCACTTTTGGTGCTGCAAGCAACGATTATTTTATTTGTACAATAAACTAATGTTTTACAGAGAACTTGGAGTTCAGGAGCTATTTCCAATATGGTCCCTATTTTAAAGATGTAAAATCTGATGGTGTCCGTATTGATCCTCTTTCTCATAATTTCCTATCCATGGACGACTGAATAAACCAGTGAACAATGGTAGTTGATTACGAATTCTCGTCCGATACCAAACGACTGGTCAGGTGGAGTTTTTAGGATTTTCTTCACACGTCTACCACCTAAATAGGTGCCAGTTTTCCATAGAAAGTCTTCACCCTTTGAAAGGCACAGCACCCTTTGACATATTGTGCGTGTCCTGCTTTGACGTATCCCATCAAAATTCAACCATATAAAGCGTCTCAAATGCAGCATGATAGTATCTCTTACGTGTGCTAAATTTGAAACATATCCTCGCTAAATCACACTCTTTATGATGGATGGCCGAGCGGTTAAGGTTTTAGCATACCGCTATAGGAACACGAAATCGAATCCGGATGGGTTAAAATACGTTAAATAAACGAATTAAAAGCAAAATTATTTATAAAAATATTATACTGATATGAAAGGTTAAAAATGAAGTATAGAATAAAATTTTATTCCTTTCATTTTTGGGTTGTAATTTGTAAAAATTGAAGACCTATAAATACCTACTGTCTGTCCTTTCTTAATCTCGAGAACGGTGTTAGATAGATGAAAGTCGAGACCAGGTCTGGAATATATAAGGGCGGAGGGCACCGATGACTTTATAACTAAAATAATACGAATTCCGGTTTGCACAGAAATTCAATTCAAAAATTTTCACCTGAAAGGAGTTAGATAGATGACCGGCATGACTCCAGTGCTAGCAGGAATGTATGACGTACAGGGGCAAACAACTACTAATTTGAGGTGAAGAGCATATATTTTAAATTAAATAAATTAAAAATATGATTAAAACTTGAAGCCTGGCATTGTAACGATGCCATAATAAATAATTGTTCGTTTAATGAAGTTCGAAGTTTAGACTGTAAAATAATATATTCAATTATCAAAATCCAACGGTTGAAATTGTAAACTAAAGAAGAAATTATGTAAATTAGAATTAGCGGTTTTACAAAACTTTAATTCTAATTTACATAATTTTTCAAGTTTATTTAAATTGAAAATTTTCTACTTCAAGAAGAATAAGGAATACTTTCCATTAATTTTTTTTTTCAATTTAACAATATTTATATTAAAAAACAAATAGCTTTCAGTAAATGTAATTTCATAAATATTTTCTAAATAGTTTTTTGTTTTTTAAACAGAAGAATATAAAATTTTTAATAGCTTAAAGTAATTTTTTTCGTTTTATAAATAAGCGTATTTGTAAGTTAAACGTGACTTTTTCCTTAAATTTCTTAGTTTAATAAACGAATTTTAAACAAAAAGAAATTAATTTGAATTTCAAATATTACAAATATTCAGTATTTTCCAATGAAATTAAGTTTAAAAATGGTTAAAACACATTCCTGTTTTAAATATTTGATATCGCTGGTCGTGAGTTCGCAACATAGCCGTGTAGAGTTTTACATAAAGTCTGCATGCATCAAACATCTAAATAGAAATCAGTTTCTCATAGAAAATTTCTCTTGGCAAATTTAGCCCACATTAACGTACAATAATTGAGTTTAAAATATATTTTCTATTATATTCTATGAATTATGTTTTGTTTATTTCATAAAATTAACTGAAATAATAAAAAATAAAATATAAATACAGTCGAACCTCCAGTAACGGCCTCCTATAAATCGCAGCCATTTTTTAGGATATGTTTTTGAACAAAAATGCATATAAAATAACTTGCAAACAATGGCCACCTCCGAATAACAGCCATTGTTTATGTTCTCATCAGTGAATGGTTCAGAGATTGATTACAATTTATTTACTCTCAACAAGATTCTTATTGTTATTAGAACATATACCTTGATTAAGAAGTGTTTGTTATACCTTTGTATAGAAAACATTCGGTTATTTAAATTGAAAACTGTTTTTTAAAGGTAAAAAAATTGTAATTTAAAAATTACGTTTTATTAATTATTAATAAAATTTTCGTTGTTTCTTTTAATTCTATGTCACGACTTGGTGCATTTATCGACACTTGGCACAATACATACATTTTAATTCATACAGAAACGCGTTTCGGGCTTTCGCCCCTCTTCAGTCTGTTACATCGATGGTATACGGTATCAGTCTGGCACTTTCCGTACTTCCCTAAGGAAAGCTACGAAATTACTATAGACAAAAATAATATTAACAAGAACCTAAGCATTGACATCCATAAAAACTGGCTACAATTATTAAAATAGAATGTTTATACAGTCGCAGGCGAGGCTGTACGCAACACTCGGGGAGGGGTGAAGTTACAAATTACGAGGCATGCGGGGGAAGCCGTCAAGTCGGGAGAAGATGGGAGGGGAAGGGAGCGGGAAGTACGGAAAGTGCCAGACTGATACCGTATACCATCGATGTAACAGACTGAAGAGGGGCGAAAGCCCGAAACGCGTTTCTGTATGAATTAAAATGTATGTATTGTGCCAAGTGTCGATAAATGCACCAAGTCGTGACATAGAATTAAAAGAAACAAGAAAAAGAAGACACGGTTTCGACAAATAACTAAAAAAAAATTTCGTTATCAATACTGAAATACACTCATTAACATAAAAGTTACGCATCCAGATATAATCAACTATGGCAAAACCAAAATAAAGCAACTGTATTTAAATGATTATATAACCTGTAATGTGGATTACAAAAGTGTAATGTCACCAGTTTTACTTAAAAATGATATTTATACAAAACTTAATCCCATAAACTTTATCCACATTAGTATCCCTACTATTATAAAAATATTCTTACTTCGATAAAATTGAATCAAACTTATTCTTTGAATTATTTCTTCACGGGTTTTCCTCCATCTTGATCAGAATGATAGATGTCGTCATTCGCTAGTCGCACTAGTGTCGTATAAGACGTTCTCTGATTAGTTGTTGGTAACATCAAGTTGTCGTGTTTTCTAAACTTTCCGGAAAAATCTACGTTGTGCAACACGCTTTGTGTATCTTTTTCTTGTGTTTCACACGAATGACTTACTTCCTTCTTGTTTGCTATTTGCTAAAAATCATTACCGGAAAAGTACACACGGCTGATGGTAGTTTATTAGATTAAACCAACAAAGTAGAAACATTATTATATATTAAAAGTCACTATCTGATTTTTTACTTGTAATGCCTTATTTACTTTCTTAAGTTATTTGTACAATATAAGTTTACTTTTTTCACAATCTCCCACAAAGTTATCGAATATTGTTTACTTTTCTAATTTTCTAATTCCTGTCTGTAAAGACACATTTCTTCCTAAGAAATTTCTAACAGTTTGAATTCATTAAAGTTGCCTGTTTCTTTTCTGTTTGCGGTACTTTCTCGTGAATCACAAAGCATTTCACTGCTAGAGATTTCCGCTCATACACTCTTAACCTTACTATTTTTAATTTATTGTTTCGGCATATGGTGCGTGTTTAATTTAAACAAGTAGGTTTTTAAAGCTTTCTTTGCGCTGATCGATTGGAGGCGAAAAAATGCTAGCAGTTGATGTAGTTCAAATTAAGGTTTCCCAAATTCAGTAACTTGAATAACTGCATTATGCCAGATTGTGCAAATTGGGCAAGGATATAAACGAGTGTGTGGTATGAAGCTTTTCTTCACAAACATGATTATTGAAGTCAAACGAACTGCCGAATTATCGGGCTATAAGCTCGATGCCGCTATAAAAGCAGTCGAGGTTTACAAATCAAGAATACTAGAGAGCAAAAGAAATACTACAACGCATCTCGAAAACGAACTAGAAATCGTCGAGGCTACAGTTGAAACACATAACATCTGTCTTCTCTTAAATTCATTAAAGACGATTCCACCAATATCGATTGAATCGGAAAGGGCATTCTCTGTAGCCTAGTAGGACACGTTTTATTACTAAAATAAGAACTGGATTGAGTGATTGGAGTATTGACCGTCTTTGCATTTTAAAATCATTGGCAGTTAACTAAATGTTAAAACTAGTAAACTATGTCAATTTTTCAACATCTCAAATCCCTACAGTTTTAAATTGCCGTGTTCAAGATCTGCTTCTGCCTACGGCAACCTAAAATTGTTTAGCATAAGAGAAGAACCGCTTAAATATATTAAAAGGTTAACCCCGAATTTGTGATATTTGTGATAAACACTCGCTGAAATCTTTCAGAAACCACGACTTTTCAGTGCACGATATGGACGAAAAGGCGCGAACATACAACTGTGTGATCGATATGATTATGACGTAAGATGACAGTGTTGCAATATTAAAACAATTGAAAATAATAACTATTTCGTAAAACTATAGATTTTTAATGAGAAAATCTCCCAGTCCTATTAAATTCCGATTTCTAACGCGCGTGACAATTGTATTGGTTAATCATTGAGTGTTGTCATAGCAAACGAAGCACCCACTATAAGAGAAAGTGTAATTTGTCAAGTTGAAGAAAACGATGACTATAACATTGTCGTAAGCGTTGTGGCCAATGATAAACGTAAAAAAGGCGAATTTGATCGCGATGACTTTACCTTTTGCTCTTTGGAAAAGGTGGAAGCTGTCAGCCTTGTATCAAATGACATTTTATAATTGTTATTGAATTCACAGAACCGTGACACACTTCGTATTACATATTAACTTAGCTCGTTAACTCCGAAATGCCTATCCTCCCCACGAGACCACAAATCTACTTCGCAATAACTCAGATTGCACAAATCGATAACTTAATAACGATATTTGACTGGGTATGGTAGGGATGAGGCCACCCATCTCACATTATCGAGAAATGTGAATAGTAAAAGCGTTGTTTATAAATACTTAAAAATATATTAAAATTATTTATCTTATGGGACTGCAACGAGAAAAAAACCGAATTAGAGTTAAAATTACAGCTTAACCCGTTTACACAAATTCCTGTTTGACTTGACAAAATGCCACGCAGTCTATTGTCCCACCTCACTTGCCTTCCATAGGCCTATATATCTCTTGGTAACAAGCCAAGATAAATAAATAAAATAACTAAAGGAATCAGCGTTGTATTCTGTCATGTGATATGTAAGTAAGAAAATTAATTAAGAATTTTCTATGTGAAAGAGGAATGTATATCAACAGAATAGACTTTACTTTCTATAAACGGATTCGAAGAAAAGCACGATTTCTCTTCTTAATTAAGAAGACGACGAGTGGAAGAAAATGTAATCTACTGGTTAGCAAGAATGAAGTTATTCCCTTCAAAGAGGTGACTGTATTTCATTTAGACCTAATGGAAACTAATTAGCGCGCTAGACTTTGTAGAATACTTTAAATTGATTTGGTCAAAAATAATCACGATCATTTTTAGTAAATAAAGATAAAATGCAGGTATAATGAAACCTCTAAACAAAGCCAGTGATGTGGTCATAAAAATAGCCATTGTTTACAAGCCATTATTGCAGGTTTGAATGTATAACATCTATATATATATAAGATTTTAAATTTAGATATTCTTTGAAATTATATAATTGTAATTATGTATGAAAAATTATAAATTATTTATTAAGTTCTTAATACCGTAATTAAAATTTTAAATAAAATAATAAATGTGTCAATTTAAAAGCGTTAAGAGGATTAGTTTATTGAAATAATTTCAACGGATTATTTTATAATTGACCTTAAATGCAAAAAAAATTTCAACGAGTAAGTGTAATTCACTCGCTTTTCTATTATATAACTATTTTTATTCTAAAAATACGAGCACGTATATAAATTTACAATCGCATTTACTCATCCCTTATTTAATTCAAACAACTCAACAAATGTAAAGATGCAATATATTTATCTTTATATTTTCTAAATAAAAATATGAATAAATATTTCAAAAATAAGCATTAGTTACTTTAAGAAACAAATCTTCTTCTTAGAAAATGTATTTATAACAACGTGGTTGCATAATTTAACAATTCAAAATAATTTTATTCGCAGAATATGGTTTAAGATGAGCCACTAAAGATTTAAGTCTGTTACCCGTGTTTTCTATTAAAAGAGATAAAGCACATAAATGCTTAGTAAATATATCACTTTCGTACAACATGGATTCTTTAATTTTCAATGTACAGTACATTACAGTATCTCAAAGCTATACAAGGTGACCCTATTACTCCGATACATGGGATAATTTGGCATTACACAAGGTAATCTATTTTTGCACGGTAATCACACGTGTCTATGCAGAACATTACTTAAAACTGTGATTATAGTTCTGAAAGCATCAAAAAATAAACGTTTATTTTTAAACTACACAATTAAATTATAGAGGAACTTTTTATTCCATTGTAACTACATTATAAATGGGTTTTTTCAAAGGTTTGTTTGACAAAATTCGATTTCGCAACGTTCACATTTCCAACTTCCCAACGAGCAACGAATGCCCAAATCTCTCACTAGTGTCTGTTTGTAGAAAGAGTGTCGCCATTTTGTATTTTATTTTGACTCGATTCTCGGTTCCCTGAGTACCTACAAGTCTGATTTTTTTATGTGAGCAAGATTTGGACACCTAATACTCTCTGTGCCAAATTGCAATTCCTAACATTTACTCCTTCATACCTCTAAGGTATGGAGCCGTTGACGGCACCGCGATTTTATAAACAAGACATAGTCTTGTCAAATATATTTAAATGTGTTTCAAATCAGATAAGATTCAAAAATAAAGAGAATTAAATTAAAAACCGATGCGTAAACTCATATATGTGTTATTAATTANCACAATTATTCAATTAAAAACACTTAATTATAAATGGAGTGAGAATTCAGGTATTAAATTGATATTAATATTTTAAAAGTCGTTTGACACCGATGAGATTTAAGAAATCTGTTGGATAATTTTTGTCACATATCAATGAATAGAACAGTTCTTAATCAATAGTTTAATCAAATAAAGAAAGCAAAATGATACGTTACTTCTATAACAGCTTCAAATATAATTAAAGCAAGATGAATAATTCCGTTACCTTGAGAGCTGAGTTTTATTGTTACTATAAATTTTCTTACTGCAATTGTAGTGAGCTATCTAAATATGCGACCTTGATGAGGAAATCCATAATTTCAATCTTACAAAGAGGATATGCTGAATAACTAGAGTACTGGAAGCAAATTACTCTCCTTTGTTCGTTGTTTTATGTATAGAACAATAAACATGAAAGTGTTTTGCTATAAATACATCTTTTTCAATGTTATAGGACAATTTATTGCATAATTCAGGCGCAGTTCTATATCTTATGGATGTAAGAATTACAAATGTGTGAAGTATTTAGAAATATGTACGAATAAATTACTTCACGAGTGTCATTCTACTATTCTATTTGCCTGAATAATCTTTCTTAAGTTTCACTTTCATTTAAAACTTTTACTTAGATTTTATGATGAGAATTTTAAATAAAATGCTTTATTTTAAAAAATATATAACGTATGTTAGCATGAGCTGATGCAACTGATGCGCAGGCATAGGACCTTACGTACCATAGGATCATTACGTCCGACCCCATTCGAGATATGACACACGATCTCGTCTTTATCTCCCTACCCCTCGACCTTTAATTACCAAAATTTAATAGTATCAATCTCCTTAATATACAAACCTCCCTGAATATTTCAGATATTTTCGACAGAAAGCACGAGAATTGTTAAGCTTCAAAGTAGGTGAACAAAATCTTGCTCACCAAACACACTAACATCCGTACATATAGAAAAAACAATCCCAAATTTTTTGCCATTTTTTGACGTCTCAAGGTCTACTGAGTACAAAAATATAAAAATCTTAGGGGTTTATTTTTGTCCGATTTCCATACTTTCCCTTTCTTATATATAACAGAACCGGGAAAGTAAAAAAAAATAATAATAAAATAAAATGAAACTTGAAAAGCTTTTTATTACGATAAATGAAGATTAGTTATGTTATTGAAAGGCAATTTAAAAATTACAGACCTATAAAAATTCACTGCCGTTTGTCTATCTGTCCTTCCTCAATTTCGAGAAGGAGTTAGATAGTCGATAGCAAGTATGGGAATGTTAGGATTAACAATATTAAGATATGGAAAGCCCGATTAACTATATACGATCTTCTGGTTTAAACCCGAAGTCACGTTATTTCAATTCAAAACTTTTCTCCAGAACAGAATTAGATAGATGACAGGCATGACTCCTGTTAACAGGAAAAGTATAATGTACCGATACATTCACAAGACACTAATAAAATCAAAAATATTTGCTCATCGAGGTCTAAAGAATTGCAGCTCGGCATTGTGACGATGTCACGATAAATAATTACGTTTATTCGTTGATATGAAGAAAAATAAATTATGTCAAATACATAAAATATTATTAATCAGATATTTTATCAACTTTTTATATTAATTATATTTTTTATATAACAAATTTATCATTTTTCTATACTCTAATTCAGTAAATTAGCTTTAAACTCTCTCCAAAAATGATAAATTCAAAACACAATTCTTATCTTCCTTTATGGAAATTCGATTTTGATTTGTGGAATATTTGTGTACATAAAATTCTATTCAACTAATTCAGTTAATATAAAGAATGAATGAGACGAGTGGCTCCGGACTGGTCGGAACCAACTTCATTTCCAGTCCTTAGATCTATCTAAACCCTCTATTGGATGATGTACACAAATATATCTAAATTAGCAATAATGGAAATTAATTTTACATCCATTCTCTATGTGGCAAATATAATAATATTTACTTTTAACTCATAAAGATGTGAATTCAATTTTATATAGAATATTCATCTGTATGTATTGTACTGTTTGTTGGAGTATCACGCGAGAAAGGATGAACCGATTTTTATAAAACTTTGTATATATATTTAGGATAGACCTGGGAAGAATATAGGCTACTTTCGAATTCACGTCTGTGTGTTTGTCTGCTCGAATACTGCGTGAGAAAGGCTGAATAGCTCAGGATACAAAGCGTATTTAGAGTAAATCTAGATGTAAAATTGTGTTTGGTATAAGTACAGTATATATTTTTTCTGTATATATACACTTTTATATGAGTGTATTACCTTCTATTTTCATCTACTAAATGATGAGTATCAAATAACTTGTTTATTCAATTGTACTAAAATATTATCGAGTAAGGGAAATTATCATATTGAATAGTTAATTAATTATCTGAAATTAACTAAATAAATATTTTTAAAACTAATTTGGAAGACTTAAAAAAAATAACAAATATAAACGAGAAATTATTTATTGTGACATCGTCGCAATTAAACTAACAGAATTAATAAAAGAATAATTTGTAAATATTAACACTTACATTCCTAAAACAAAAATGCAAATTACTTTTAAAATGATAAAAATTGAAGACTTAAATACAAATCAAATTTGTCTTCTTACAACGCAGAACGTAATTAACACTGACAAAGTCAACCTTTTCTTTGAGATTCTTCCCATCCTATGATTAAGCAAATTGACTACTGTATACATTAAATATATTCCATCATTTGTATTTTAAATGTTTACACAGAATTTTAATCAATTTACATAGCTGTAGGCAGGAAAGAGCCTCAAAGAATAAGTCGATTCTGATAGTGTTAATTGTGTTCCTGTGGTTGAGTAGGATGTAAAATGACAGCAAATTTTATTTGTATTTAGTTTGAAATTTTTATTACTTTAAAATATGCTTCTTCATTAGATTTTCAAATTTTTACATGCGAATCACATCAAATTATCATTATGTCCTTGGGTGACTGTTGATAGGTAAATTTACTTGGTTTCTCCATACACAATTATTCAATTAAAAACACTTAATTATAAATGGAGTGAGAATTCAGGTATTAAATTGATATTAATATTTTAAAAGTCGTTTGACACCGATGAGATTTAAGAAATCTGTTGGATAATTTTTGTCACATATCAATGAATAGAACAGTTCTTAATCAATAGTTTAATCAAATAAAGAAAGCAAAATGATACGTTACTTCTATAACAGCTTCAAATATAATTAAAGCAAGATGAATAATTCCGTTACCTTGAGAGCTGAGTTTTATTGTTACTATAAATTTTCTTACTGCAATTGTAGTGAGCTATCTAAATATGCGACCTTGATGAGGAAATCCATAATTTCAATCTTACAAAGAGGATATGCTGAATAACTAGAGTACTGGAAGCAAATTACTCTCCTTTGTTCGTTGTTTTATGTATAGAACAATAAACATGAAAGTGTTTTGCTATAAATACATCTTTTTCAATGTTATAGGACAATTTATTGCATAATTCAGGCGCAGTTCTATATCTTATGGATGTAAGAATTACAAATGTGTGAAGTATTTAGAAATATGTACGAATAAATTACTTCACGAGTGCCATTCTATTATTCTATTTGCCTGAATAATCTTTCTTAAGTTTCACTTTCATTTAAAACTTTTACTTAGATTTTATGATGAGAATTTTAAATAAAATGCTTTATTTTAAAAAATATATAACGTATGTTAGCATGAGCTGATGCAACTGATGCGCAGGCATAGGATCTTACGTACCATAGGATCATTACGTCCGACCCCATTCGAGATATGACACACGATCTCGTCTTTATCTCCCTACCCCTCGACCTTTAATTACCAAAATTTAATAGTATCAATCTCCTTAATATACAAACCTCCCTGAATATTTCAGATATTTTCGACAGAAAGCACGAGAATTGTTAAGCTTCAAAGTAGGTGAACAAAATCTTGCTCACCAAACACACTAACATCCGTACATATAGAAAAAACAATCCCAAATTTTTTGCCATTTTTTGACGTTTCAAGGTCTACTGAGTACAAAAATATAAAAATCTTGGGGGTTTATTTTTGTCCGATTTCCATACTTTCCCTTTCTTATATATAACAGAACCGGGAAAGTAAAAAAAAAATAATAATAAAATAAAATGAAACTTGAAAAGCTTTTTATTACGATAAATGAAGATTAGTTATGTTATTGAAAGGCAATTTAAAAATTACAGACCTATAAAAATTCACTGCCGTTTGTCTATCTGTCCTTCCTCAATTTCGAGAAGGAGTTAGATAGTCGATAGCAAGTATGGGAATGTTAGGATTAACAATATTAAGATATGGAAAGCCCGATTAACTATATACGATCTTCTGGTTTAAACCCGAAGTCACGTTATTTCAATTCAAAACTTTTCTCCAGAACAGAATTAGATAGATGACAGGCATGACTCCTGTTAACAGGAAAAGTATAATGTACCGATACATTCACAAGACACTAATAAAATCAAAAATATTTGCTCATCGAGGTCTAAAGAATTGCAGCTCGGCATTGTGACGATGTCACGATAAATAATTACTTGTTTAATAATAATAATTATTATTATAATGAGCCTGTATCTGTTCTCTTTTGGAAAAGACCTCTCCTAAAATATTCTATTATCTATTCCTTTCTTGTAAATTCATTAATTTCGTCTTTCCATTTCCTTTATGATCTTTCCCATTTCTTTTTCCTGCTTACTAATCCAGCAAAATCTTGGTATAACTATTGTCATGTCTTGTAATGTGTCAAGTTCATTTCTACTTAAGAAATTTGATCTGGACTATCACTTATTTAACTTTTGTTTGATCTCATACTCGGATTTTTTTCTATCTTAATGTGTTAATCCTGTTCTTTTTAATGTAATCCTTCTTTGTCTTTATCAATTCGTAAGTTACTTCAGTATTTGTGTGTTAAAACAAGGAGAATGCACTGCTTTCTCCTTGTTTTAACACACAAATACTTGTTTTGATCCAAAGCTCAAAAAATTGAAAACATTTGAATAATTAATACAATTTTTGAGCCTCTTCCACTGACATAAAGTTCAAGATGATGTAAGCCTAACTCAAGTTTAGATATTGTCGATCTAATCAGTGACACATCACTTTCTGAATCAATCTAATCCCTAATCTGAACAAATTGGAAGGATTAAAATAATCCACATGTGACAAATTACAAATCTGAAATCAATCTTTGTTGTTACTTACTTCATTTATTCTTTTAACTAGCTGTAGTAAATGAAAAATATTTAACTTCCAAATTTGAATTGATAAACATCAACTATTTTTTAAAATTCTTATTTTGTGTCATTTTAACAATATTATGAACTTTCGGAAACGTGTTTAGAATTACAAAATACAATCGAATCTTTAGTAATGTCCACCTCTTAACAATGACCTCCTCTAAACTGGAGCCAGATTTCAGGAAGTTTTTGAAGAAAAATAACTTGAAAAATAACTAAATATAAATAACTACATAGAAAAGTAACTATATATTTTAAAGTTTCATCATAATTAATTTGTACATATGATTTGTATTGATACTAAGTTATGTCACATAATTCCAAATACAGTTGACCCCCCTATAACACGGGTTCCTATAGTTCGGATTCCTATATGACGGCGAAAAAATTGCGATGGTATCCGTACAAACATGGTAAAAAAACTCCTATAATTCGGTAAAACGTCATCGGGCAGCTGAACTACTTTCCGCCGTCCAGCGCCACGCTACGGAGAGTTTAGGCGAGTAAGTTGAGTTTACTATCGTCTGTACAGTATGTAAATTAGGTACCGTAAGTCTAATACAGCACTAATTTTATACATTTCTTGTGAAAGAAACATTTCTTATTCAACGGCCATAAAAATTTTTTATATTAATGATGTCTCCAAAGTTCAACGAAATTTCCGCAGAAAAATAACTTATCAGAAATCTCGCCCGCCGTTTGGCACGCTACTCCGCGACGAAAATAAGCTTAAGCAATGGCGACGTCGAACGGTGCACACTCGGTAAGTAATCCTACAATTTTTTGTCTATAGCATAGTTTATACGGATTATTCCCAAAAAATATACGTGTTTTGGAAATGTTGAGTCGAATTAGTCTAGGAATCGATTAATTTTATAGAAGAAAACCTTTCAAACAGCCGTAGTCCGTAAACTTCATACGTGTCGGGCTGTGATTGGCAAGGACTCCTAAAACATCAATTTCATAAAAAACGGAACGTATCTACCGTGTTATAGGGGGGGGTCGACTGTACTGCATTATACTTTCGGCTAAGCCAGAAACTATAACGTAGTGCTTGTATAGCAAACGTTTGTAAATCTGGCTCATCTGATCGGCATTTGCTGCTCAATCTGACTAGTTGTTTCAACCTAAATTACATCGAGCCTTGAAGTTACATATCAAAACAACTTTCAAAAATTACGTAACTATATTCACTTACATCTGAATAGTGATTCCAATCCTGATTCCCCATACTTTATCATAAATGATATCGGTTGGGGCATATTTCTTGACTCCATTGCAAGACGTACGCCCATAATTGACATAATCGTGATAAAATCTGTAGCTTTCAATAACTGTTTCCTCCTCCACACAGTTGCACTCCGAATATTCATATACCACAACATTGTGATAACTACGCCTGAAATCCGTATAAACTTTCAGATTATACGGATTATTTTTCGAATTATCTCTAGGCTATATGAAATATTTACCCAACCTTGAATAAAAAATATTTTTGTTTATTTAAACATATTATTTATTATAAACATATTTGCTATTGTTAAGAAGCTTATGCATGTATTCATATAAAATATTTTAAAATAAACTTTTAATTATAAATGATTTTTACTTTCCCGGTAGCTATATATACATATAACAGAGGGAAAGTATGGCGATCGGTCAAAAACTGACTACCCCAAGACTTTTACATTTTTGGACTCAGGGAATATTGAAACGTTGAGAAATTCAAAAAATTCGGAGGTTTTTTAGTATATATGTTTGTGTGGGGAAGGGACGATTTTGTTTACCCTCTTTGAAGCTTAATAACTCCTGCATTCTAATTGTACTTATTGTCCAGAATACAATAAAAAAATTGAAACAGAGTACTAAAAGTGCGAGTTGTCTTAAATATATTAAATACTTATTCCATTTCAGTAGAATATTTATAAGAAAAAGTCTTATATGCAGTAAAATACGATACTTAAAATGTCATAGTTACCACTGTTCTATAGTAAGTAACAATGTTTCTTTAATTGTGTTTTATGACTGCCTACGTAAACATTCATTTAACTCTTTCGACTTTACGAACTTACAGTATCTTAGATTTCAGTTTGTATTACACTGTATATTAGTCTATAAACTATTACTCTATATATAATTTTCACGAAGAATTTTTCGAATTTTCACATATTTAATACCTAAACAGGAATCAGTTACTTCTTGAAAGGCCTTGCTAGAAAGGCACCCCCACTTGACTATTGCGTTGCCTTATTACCTCAACCTAATTATTCAAAATCTGTATAATCTCTCTTTTTTTAGATAAGAGTAATGAAAAGAAATGATTATAAATTGAATATTATTTAAATTAATTTCTAGATATAACACATGTCACACAAGAGACTGAGGGGAAAAATGCATTAATTCAATAGTCTTTGTGAAGAACAATTGAATTATTTTATGAGACTAAAAATGTAAAGCGTAAAATGAAAAAAGAAATCAACGGCAACAAAAGAAAGGAAATAAAAGACAATTATTTGTATAAAATACGCATTACTTATCTCTTTATTGGACTCCGAACTAGTTATGAGCGTGGGATTGTCTGAAACTATTGAAATAATACAAATGAATTTTAACCTGATGAAGCTCTTTACCGTATTAATTGTAATTATTTTCATGTTTACATCTCACTAAAAGATTCACAGCAGCATCAGAACATTTATTCCAACTTTGTTACATATTTCGGTACATAAGTCCCTGTCACATAAATCTCTGATGAGAGCTTCTATGCTGAAACATTTAATGAAATGAATGATGCTGTTGTGAGTCTTTTTGTATGATATAAACGATAATTTTTGATATTCTTTATACCTTGTTAATTAATTTTATATATTATTAAAAACTAATATATATTACAAATTGGATAACATATAATTTTAAGATATTTTCCTTTAGACATTTATTAATTTTAAATGATCTTACGGTTAAATTTCTATTTTAAATTTCTTATTGTGTGAATATTTTAAAGATTGCATGTTGCAATAAAATAAGGATTTCCTTTCATAAATGAGTCCGTAATTTTTTACCTTATTGCGACTTATTTTATTCTTTTTCGTTTTTATTCGAGTGTAATATTATGACCATATATCAATTTATTCTTTCTATAAGAATAAATATTTCAAATATATTTGATCGTGTATATAATGAGCATTGAACATATAGACACTTCGTGACACTTTATTAGATCTTATTGTATAACATGAAATTAAGATGGATTTCGGAACTTTTTTCTCCTCCTCAGGCAACTTTTAGTATTTAACATAGACTGAAGGGTATAAGTTCTATGAATGACGGATAAAATACTAACGTTTTATAATAATCCACTTCAATGCGGTTCAGAAAAATCCCTCAACGAGTTAACTTTCTCGGCAACATTTAAAACTGCGTGTGAGCCAGCTGTTACGATATTTTATTAAAAAACATTTTACATTTTTAATTATTATAAAATGGCAAAAAGCTTAATTTTGAGAGTTTTATAAAAAAAATTGTAAAAGCTAATAACAAGTAATATCGTCATTAGTTTGACCCTACTCGAGATACGACAAATGACACTTTTATCTCCTCATCCCGTCGACCTTTAACCATCAAAATTTAATAGCATTAATTTCCTAATACACAAACCGATCTGCAAAATTTCAGAAATTTCGTAAAAATATAGGAGTTATTAAGCCTCAAAGATGGTGAAAAAATCGTTCACTATCTTTAAGCCTTAATAACTCCTGTCTACACACGCACTAACATCCTTACGTACAAAAACCCCTCCGAATGGTTTTGCATTTCTGGACGTTTCAATTTTCCCGAGTTCAAAAATGTAAAAATCTTGGGGGGTTATTTTTTGATAGATCGCGATACTTTCCTTCTGTTATATATAACGAAGCCGGAAAGTAAAAAGGAATTGAAAGAAAGCAAGATTTAAAACTGAAACTAGAAGCAGTTTGTGGATACAACTGATACATAAGGACACACGAAAGACTTTATTATTATTATTATTATTATTAAAATGTATTTGTTTTTAGCACGAAAGTTGCATTGAAAGGCTTTGTATACTTTGTATTCTTGGTATACGACAAACGACAAACACACACACACACTCTCTCTTTATATATATACAGTATAGGGCCGTGAAGTAGATTTTCTCAGTATGATGAAAGTCTTCACAAAGTCTTCGAAATGCTGCCCCTCCTTAAATGCTTTTCACGCTGCCTCCTAATAGTACCGCCTGATGCGGCCGCTTCTCTGTATCAAAGCACGGTACTGCCCTGTATATAATTTTCCTGTATACTTCCTTTACTTTGTAATTTAATTTGTTGTAATGGCGCTAAGTTGTATTTTGATCCAGGCCTCTGTAATCTTCTGGGGACCCTTAGTTTATTCCATTTGTATAACATTGAGTCGAAAGAGAATATGTAAACAAAAGTTGTGTAACTTTCTAACATTCAAAATGTAAAGATAATTTTAAAGCGAAAAATTCAAACTCCAAACTAAAGTTCAATACATCAGAAACTTATATAGACTCTTATTTATTTATACAAATATAGAAGGCAAGACGATTTATATGAGTTATAATAAATAATTGAAAGCAGAATTTTATTTTATTTTCTCTATTTTAAATAAATAAAAAAATGTTTTATTCGATAGAAATGCGAATTCGTTATTTTTGTATTCATTCATTTATTCCTGTATTTTCTGAATAATTTAATACATCTATTCTAAAAAGTTTTACATAAAACAATTGCTATGTTATATAACATTGAATGTATTTTATTAATACAAATATTTAAAATATTTATTAAAATTTATTTATGTACAGTACAGATACATTACATGAACTTTTAATAATTTATTCCCTATCTTACAGAAATATGTTGATACTTAATATTGATTTATGAAAGATTAATATTGTCTTGAAATTACATTTTAAAATTTTTACATAACTTTTTTATTTTGTACCCGTCTATGACAATATAGCAACATGAGAAATTTTCTCGGAAGGACTTTCTATGAGATACTCACTGCTATTTCGGGGTTAGACTAGTGAAGAAAGCCCTAAAACTCCACGTGTCAGCCCGTTGGTGAGGTACGAACCCACGACTGGGTGTTAAATGATTTTATCATTCGGCTGGCCACTATTCCTGGATTTCCTTCACGTTTCTAATATCTAAATAGGGACAACTTCCCATAGAGTTCTCCCTATGTAGAATTTTCTAGGTTTTCTTCAGGTGTTTAGAACGTAACTAGGGGTATTAAATAAAGCTTAAATTTAGGAGACATTTTGACAAAATGTTTATAATTAAAGCATTTTTAAAATGGATTACTTGTAAAAATTTTAATTTAAAACCTAATTTATAAAATTTTAATAGATGTAAATTGACGGTTTTAAGAAAATTATAAATAACTTTTAAATTAATTGCATAATTTCAAGTAAATTACAAAATTGTATATAAACGAATAGCTGTTAAATATGCAAAAAATTCACTTGGGAAAGCAAAACCTATTTAGAATATTTATCAATTTTAAAGAAAGTTTTCTGTCTCCAAAATAATTAATTTGAAATATTGAAACATTTACAGGAGATAAATCCTTCGAAGGTATGTCTTTAATCAGAAGCATAGAAAAAAAATATTTTTTATATTAATTTATATAAAAAAAACATGAAAAACGCTTACTCTCTCGTGTGATTTAGCTTAAGGAAAGAATGTTTTCTTTATCTAAATTCATTACTAATAGAAAATTAGTAATGAATTTAGTCGGTTGAAAGCATTACAAGTAATATTTAATGCGGATGTGAAGAGAAATGAAAACATTATATAACAGGTCAAATGGAGATTGACCTATCGAGAGAGGTCAAATCTAGATGACGTTTCGCTTATGGTCAATTACTCCCTGATCTGTATCCATTAAGACGAGAATTCTCAAGGGATACAGTCCATTCTTGATTTCTTTCTTATTAATACTGCTTCTGAAAGACTTTTCCTTGTTAAATATGGTAAACAAAGAGATGGAAATTACTTAATTTCTGAAAAGAATTTTTTACTTTTTTGTAAGAAACGAAATAATTGATTTTAATCTTTGAATGAGTACAGAATTTTCTCTTCTCATTGTCGAGTTTTATTAAAAAAGAGAACTTAAGAGAATTGGTAAAATAAAAACTGCTAATAAATTAATCCCAAGTTAGACGGGCAAACTGCAATAAAAAGATAAAAATTTAATTTTAAATTTAATTCCAGTTAATGCTTTTGTCAATTAAATGTTTTTAAAGTGTTTTATATACACTAATTCGTTTTTTTTTATATTTTTATTAAACAATAGCACATTTTTCCGGTTTTTTATTTGTGTAGAATTACAATATATTACATTATGCGAAATTACAACACTCCTAGATTCCCAACTGGTAGTTCGCGAGCTACATTCGCATAAATTTTTTCCATTGGCAGAATGGATAAAACCATATAACACTGGTAATTATTTACCAGCGTTTAGTTTCTCGGAAACAGAAAAACTACGATTAATAATAACTAGCACTTAATTATATGAGGAAAAGGATTTTGGGAGAATATAAACTCTAGAATTTCTATAGGTAGAAGGTAATACAACATATGGGCGATCTGCCAAAGGGGATACCTTTCGAAAGGACTTTCTATGAGTGACTGGCTCTTATTTAAATGTAAGGAACGTGAGAAAACCCAGGAAACTCCAGGTAGCAAGCCTATTGGGTCCGAACTGGCAATAACTTTCCAGTATTCGATGGTTATATTCACTCTCCACTGAATATTTCATGATAGTAACGCTTAACTAAAAAATCCATTGAGTTAAATATAAAACACTAAATTACTATTGTTCATATAAATGATAATGAATATCTTTGTTAACCGATTCAAAATTATTTTTTAATCTTCTTAAATTAATAAATATATGAAATTTAGTCGATGTTCGGTAATGAACTTTTAAAGGATTCTCTTAAAGTTTTTTGTTATGAGAAAATTATAATAAAGCTGCAGAAGAAAATTATTTTACCAAATGTCTACTGTCAAATAATCTCTATACGACTATTTTTTGCGCTAATTAACATTGTAATCCACAATGGAAGATTATCTCGATTTGTTCTAATGCTTCCAAGTCAACGAGAAAATAGAAATTATTTAATCTTTCTTAAGATGTTCTTATGTCCCAAGTCTTTCCTTTTTTCTGCACAGAGATAAACGAAAGCTCAAAAAATAAATTGAAGTTTTATTTCTGAATATAAAAGTAAGTGAAATTTAAAAGTGTACCCTCAGATTTAGATAAAGCTGTCGTAGATAAAATTATGCTATGTTAGCTAAAATTTTAACAAAACTTCCTGTATTCGTAAATTTTAACTTAAATATTCTTTATTCCATTATGCAGGATGTGTTATATTCACTCTCCATAATCGTGATATATATCCTCAAGTTAAACCAGTTTAGTACAGCTGAACTCAGTAATAAATGCAAACCTTTTCAAATACCTAAATAAGGACCATTTTCCCATAGAAATTTTCTCTTGGAAGCATTTCTATTAGTAAATCGCGTATGTGTTGCGTTGTCGTATCTTATCACTCTTTCTACAAGGTATCTAGTACTTAAATATATTATGAAATATAATAATTATTATTGAAAACTTTAATATTGATTATTATACGAATTGTAATTAAATACGTGTAAAATAAATTATATGTCGTCTTCATCTACTTAATTTAATGATTGATATATAACGTTCTGGGAAATTATTATTTTTTTATGAACAGAGTCAAGAATGTTGAAGTGTGTAAACAGAAAATATATTGACATTTGTGTCTTATATTAAATTCAATTCTATTTATAGAAAGCTATTTCATAAGAAGAAGAACAAAATGAGTTCTTTCTTCTATATTGTTATCCTTTCCTTCTGAATTTTCATAGTTTGAACCATTCTAAAAAATTATATTACTTCCTAAAACCTCCTCTTTTATTCTATATTGTTATCCTTTCCTTCTGAATTTTCATAGTTTGAACCATTCTAAAAAATTATATTACTTCCTAAAACCTCCTTTGTTATTATTTCTTATTATACATATTAAGACAGTACTAAAAGTAAATAATTTAAGCACAGTCTCAATAATAGTTTTGTCCAATCTAAGTAACCATATATAACTTTATTTGTAGGTGTTCAAAAAACTTGTCTCTCTGGTTCCAAAGAAGCTGCTTATACAGAATTTTTATAGACTATTATAATCTATATATAGTCCTAGCTACATGCCAATGAACAAAAATTGTAAATGAACTATAATTTAAACTACATATAATTTTTTTAAACATATAAATTATAAGATTTATGATTTAATTTTTATAATAATTCCATTTAAGATGTGATGAGGATAATTTAAAATTAATTCAAGCAATAAAATCTTTTAAAATCACCTAACATGGTACAAATCTTCAACCCAAACAGTAATATTTAAATTTTAAACTAATAAAAACAATGTATAAAAATATCTAGAAGAAACAAAGTAATTTTAAAAATTTTAAACTAAAGCTATTTATTTTTACAATATGCAAAGATATATTTATTGTTTTACATTGCATTGTTTTTATTATAAATTATTAAATCCTGCAAAATTCTTAACAATATAATTTACATTAAATCCAGCATTTAAATATAATTTCCTTGATATAGAATTAAATGTGCTTTATCTAATGAAAATGATTAAAATGGATATTAAAATGGTAATAATCATATATTATCATTTATAAATTCATTATTTACTAAGGCTTGTTATAATTAATATAAAAATAAATTTTACAACTCACTAAATATCATAAACAAGGAGAAAATTAAAGTAAGATATATAAGGAAGTTTAACTAATAAAATATTAACCACATTTATTACTTTAAAAATTCTGATATTTCATTTTCCTATTTACTAAGATTTTTATCAAGACATGTACAGTACATGGAATTTTTTTGCCTTTTTTAGCTCAAAGGGTCTCAAAAGACCCGCTGAACCCAAAAAATGATAATTTGCAAAAAATCGGCAGGTCAAATTTGACATAATTCCAATACTTTCCCTTGTTATGTATACATAACAGCTGGAAAAGTAAAAGCAGTAAATTATATATATTCTGTAAAGTATGAATTCTTTAAATTACAGACCCTTTTTTTTTTGTTAAATACTACACAATAGTATCTTAACAGCAATCTTCAAAAATATTTAGAAGTATCATATTGTCCCTAATAGAAGTCCATCCCAATCTTTTCCTATTTCTTCAGTTAAAACTGTGCTAATAGAGACCCTCTTCCCCATTGCCATATTTTTTTTTTTTAAACTGGAATTTAAATATATAATAAAAAGCAGTACAACATTCTAATGAAATTTGAGATTTTTCCTAATTGCTTCCACAAATTTTTCACTAGTTTAAATGTATTTTACAGCTATTTATAACCATAGTAACAGTGGAGACTGAATTTGCATAATTTTTCCATAAAAAAAGTTAATAGTATCACAGTCCAATGTTTTTACCAATCTGTATTACAGCATCATATATACTGTATATGCAATTGTAGATGGAGATCATTATGATAAAAAAAAAGAACTTTTAAAAAGTATATTTCATACTTCATTTTTATCATATATATGGGCCTATTATGGTAGCACTTGTTTTGGAAAATGTTTACACCAAATGGGCTTCTAAAAGCAGCAATTTGGTATATCCTCCAAGATCTAACTTCAGCATAAATCTAATATTAGAATATCTTATTAAAATTAAACTTAATATTTAATTATATAAGGCTTAATTTAATTAATCTTATTTCTATATGTAATAATTTATTTTTATTTTTTTACATCTAATTGTTTATTTGTAAAAACAAACATGAAAATTCTTGAAATTCATTTAAATTATTGGCTTAATTACACTTTAAGAACAGTTTATACTCTACTATTTAAATTTTTTTTATAAAAAATGTTTTATAAACATAGTCTATCCCAAAATTTTCTTCACTGATTTTAATTACCACAAAAGACTGATGTCATCTATTGATTAACATTCAGAGGTAGTGAGCTATTATCAACACAACATATTGCTATCCAGCAATGAGTTTACTATATTAAGCATAAAAATGCTCAAAACATACATTAATTTTACAGATGCGGATAATTTATCCATGATGTGGAAATGTAACATTTATTATTTTACAAAGGGTTTACCTCATTTCATACTGTTTATGTCTTATTTATGTTAAAACTTTTAAATTTTGTATTTTGATCTTTTAAAAGTTGGTTACATATTCCATACATCTAATTGAGGAAGATCTCATTTAGGTCAGTTAGGAAATGTTTTTAATATGTTAAACTCATTGCTGGATAACAATAAAGTATTAATATGTTTACAGTATCTCATGGTCTCACATCCAGTTTGGTTTATGGATGTACATTTTGAGGTAGCAGGATAATTTTTTAATAGTTATATTTATTTTACATATGTTATTTGCCTTTAGTTTATTTACATTATCCTGATTTTGGATTACTTTGTTAAATCTCAATATCTANAATCAAAAATGTTCTTTTAATCACTATATCAGTGTATTTCTATTAATAGGACTTATCATACTGGTGTATAAGATTGCAGCCTCACAGTTACACAGATTAAAATTGTTTTATTTTCAATTACCTGTAATTGAAAATAAAAATACCAGGTAATTGAAAATAAAACAATTTTAATCTGTGTAACTGTGAGGCTGCAATCTTATACACCAGTATGATAAGTCCTATTGATAGAAATACACTGATATAGTGATTAAAAGAACATATTAATTTTAATTATATGAAAATAATCGCACAATATTTTATTATAACCGCATTATGTATCTTATTACAAATTTCTATATTTCCCTTAAAGAAAAAAAGAAATAAGATTGCTATTTATATTCGAATATTAGTGGCGGAGTGGAATCTCTGTATTGTCAGATTCCAAAAAGCCAGATTTGCGCATGCGCTTTACAGAGCNATTTAACATACCTCATAATAAAGGAAGTAGAGGAAAAATATGTAGGCTAATATAATATTTACAAACTTAAAGTATTATTTATATTATTCTTAGGATGTAAAAAGTATTCAAAAGATATAGGCCGAACAGAGTAAGGGGGATGAAAAAGAGGATAAGAAAAAGGAGAAGGACGAAGTAGGATACTGAAGAGATAGCGTGAATGAGAAAGTATGATGAGAAAGTATGAAATGTATATGATATATTTATATAATAAATTTAGAGTAGTTGTAATTACATAAAGTAAATTCTTCACTATAAGGATTTAGTGGAACAATATAGTGAATTACAATACAAATTCATTTATACAATAGTTTAAAATTAAATATTACACAGTTATAGGGAGAAGGAACCCTGCAGATATTATGGAACCCCTCCATTTCAAACTGATAATAAAGGCGAACTGTAGCGGATTGTGGCTGAACTGCCCTAAGCAGACATCCATAGCGAGGGAAAAACCCGTTTCGCTTCAGTGGAACCGTTGTCCGTAGTAAATCAGCATATTTGTGTTTTTCGAAATTCGAAAGTTTTGAATGGTAAGTGAATTTAATTATTTCTAAAATATAAATCGTGTAGTTGTAGGTTCACCGGTGCGTGTATTCCGTTCCAGAGACTTAGGGGTACATATTAATCTGTGGGATGTTCACGTTTTTTAAAATTTGGCCTTGACAGACATAAGTTAATTCGAGATGACGATGCGTAAAATACGGACCAATTGGTGCTTTTAATATGGAACCCGTCTAACTTTTGTAAAACTATGTGGTAGATGAATGAAAAAATAGAAGGAAAATGAAAAAACTAAAAATAGATACCTAACGCTATAGGAGCATTATACAGTAGACCCCCCCTTATAACACGGTAGATACGTTCCGTTTTATATGAATTCCGTGTTTTACGAGTCACTTAAATACATGAGCCAATCACAGCCCGGCACGTGTATATGTTTAGGGACTACGGCTGTTTGAAAGATTTTCTTCCATAAAATTAATCGATTCTAAACTAATTTGACTCAACATTTCCAAATCACGTATAATTTTTTGGGAATAATTCATATAAACTATGCTATAAACAAAAAATTGTAGGATTACTTACCGAGTGTGCACCGTTCGACGACGCCATTGCTTAAGCTCGTTTTCGTCGCGGAGCGGCGCATCGAACGGCGAGCGCGTATTTTCTGATAAGTCATTTTTCTGCGAAAAATTCGTTGACCTTTGGAGACATTATTAATATAAATGATTTTTATGGCCTTTGAATAAGAAATGTTTCTTTTACAAGAAATGTATAAAATTAGTGCTGTATTAGACTTACGGTACCTAATTTACATACTATACAGACGATATTAAACTCAACTTACTCGCCTAAACTCTCCGTAGCGTGGCGCTGGACGGCGGAAAGTAGTTCGACTGCTCATTCACTATTAGTCTAGATTCGACCAATCTTGTCGCGACACGAGTCGGCGACGACGTTTTACGAATCCCTTTATACGAATACTGCAGCAATTTTTTCGCTACGTTATAGGAATTTCCGTTATAGGAACCCACGTTATAGGGGGGTCGACTGTATAATTTTAATAATTTTTTAAAGTAAGTAAGAGAAATTATTACAATTATAGTTTAAAAGGCTGTAAAATGTTCTAAACACCTTATTACCTTGTACAAGAAAAGATTAAGAACAGTCAAAATGAAATAATTACATAATAATTCTGTTTAAGTTTAGTGATTATTTTTAGACCGTTGTAACTAATTAACTCTTACTTTCAATTGTACTCATTCATACCGTTATTACACGATAATTAAGAATAAAGGGCAACGAGAAGAGTCAAGTTTAATAATAAATAACGAGATAATGATCTGACAAAATGAAATTAGTTATTCAGCATTAAAGGAAGGTATGATGTCGAGACGAAGAATTCAATTAAGATAAGGCTGCATTTGCTTGGCTGGCAGGACTCATTAAAATTACAATTTATTTGAAAGTCCTTAAACTCTTGACTTCCTTTTAAATATCTGAGAACGAAAATAAAGAAAATCGACTTTTTAATCTATTCTTTTAACGAAATCTGGTTTACCGAATAATTTGTAATCCAGAAAGTTAAATTACTAAGGACCATCAGTGAACGAGTGGCTAAAGCAACTGATAGTGTTCAGTTGAAGAATACCCTGTACCCGTGACCACCCCTTTGTGGGGGATCACGGGTTTATACTACATCAACGGGCTGGCCAGGGTATTTTTCGTGTGTTTAAAACCTACATAGGAGTCAGTTTCTCATAGAAATGCCTCCCAAGAGGTCTTTCTATGACACTGACTTCTACTTCTAAGATTTATCTTTTACAATAATCAAAAAGAAAATTAAATTATACAAAAGCCGTTCCAGCAGTGGCGTGCCGACATTAGAAGCGGTGGAAGCGCCGCTTCCCTCGTATTTTATAAAAAATAAATACATATTAATTTTANCGATTATTTTCATATAATTAAAATTAATATGTTCTTTTAATCACTATATCAGTGTATTTCTATTAATAGGACTTATCATACTGGTGTATAAGATTGCAGCCTCACAGTTACACAGATTAAAATTGTTTTATTTTCAATTACCTGTAATTGAAAATAAAAATACCAGGTAATTGAAAATAAAACAATTTTAATCTGTGTAACTGTGAGGCTGCAATCTTATACACCAGTATGATAAGTCCTATTGATAGAAATACACTGATATAGTGATTAAAAGAACATATTAATTTTAATTATATGAAAATAATCGCACAATATTTTATTATAACCGCATTATGTATCTTATTACAAATTTCTATATTTCCCTTAAAGAAAAAAAGAAATAAGATTGCTATTTATATTCGAATATTAGTGGCGGAGTGGAATCTCTGTATTGTCAGATTCCAAAAAGCCAGATTTGCGCATGCGCTTTACAGAGCACCAACCTCACCCGGTTTAGCCGGTGGAAGCCTACGACCTTGGGTCGATGCTTGGGTCGATAACGCTTCCAATTCTATCCAGGACCGGTTCCGGACTGTTAGCAGCCCGCCCGCTAGATATTTGGCCGATTACGTGAATAACGAGCAGATTTATAACTTAACCCAACCGATAAGAATTTACTGGTATGTTTTTACGATAGTTCTGTATAGTTGACGGGAGTTAAAAAAATTCACTAAAATATTTGATATTTTTATTCCGCTCTCCGATTTTATATTACTCACGGATTTCGATGTTAAACCGGTGGTATTACGATTTCGTATATCCTATCTTTAAGGGTATGTAGAAAAAAACGTGTATAATTCTTGTATAATGTTAAAAAAATTCACCGTTAGTTCGACAGCATCATTTATAACTAAATTTAATGAATGAGAGAGATGCACCAGGTGCAGAAAAATCTCTAGAATTCATTTTCCTTAAATTTACGATTTATGTATCCGTTTGTCATAAAAATTTGTCTTTCCACCTTTTTCCCGAGACTACAAATATTCGAGTACAAAGTAACCGGTTTCGACTTATTTCTACTTAAGAAGTAGTTAAATAATTAAGCGATTAGGGAATTGGGGACGTAAACAAAACCCCGACGAAAGAGCCGGAATATTACTTAAACAAAAGCTTAACCGAACCAATCTCTAGCCGAGTACAGTGGGGGCCGATTTCTTCGAAATACTGTATTAGTCGTAATAAAGAAATTTTTCCAGTTCAACGAGAGCGACCGAAAAGTTGTAAATTTTGGAAATTTCCGTGGACGACACCTGGTCCTAAAACGAATTAGTTAGAAAACAAATGACTATTAAGTTTAACATATTTTTACAGCTATGGTGAGAAACGTTTAAAATCTATAACAGCCCTGTCGCGTTCTTTGAGATATACTAGTTATGAGACGAAAGAGGTATTTGACATTGACCGGTATCGGCACCCTGGGGATTTGGCAGTCCGCGCGTATGCACGCTCCGCAACCCTCTTCGATTCCATCCATTAGCCACTCGTAGGGAGCTATTTGACTAAGTGCATTGTTTTAAGATTTAAAAAGTAAAGAATATTTTATACTTTTATGTACGTTTCTTTGCGAAGCTATATTTAATTATAATTTTCTTTAAAAGTATATTTATATAATTGAAGAATATTTTGTGTGTACTGTACAGTACCAGTGTGGCTATACGCCTGTTATTATTATTATTATTATTAGTCTGTATAGTTTTAGTTTAATTTAAATTCTAGAATTTTCTTCTTTCCGATTTCTGTGTTCCTTTGTCTCGAACTTCCGAGAACTTGCCTCACCCCTCACCCATCAGGGGGTAGTGTTAGAACAAAAGGAGAAAACGAGGATGGAGGGGAAAAGGAAGAGTTTCTAGAAGCATTCTTATACTACGTTCGCACACAATCCACGACTCACTTCGATCTCGATTTACCTACAATCTGGATTGTGACTGTCGCTAGTCGAACGTCGTGCTGTTCGCACAGGCAGTCTGCTCGAGAAGAACCCGGCTATTACACGCGATCATAAAACTGGCGTAACTACGCGGTAAGTCACAAACACCAACAAACAAAATGGAAGTTTTGGTTAGAAATAAATACTTTTTCTTACCATACATCTAATAATAGACAGATGTCGTCGTCTCTCCAGACATCTTTTTTATTTCTCTGTCGATAGCCCGACACATGTTCAGCAGCTATCTTGTATTTTCTCGCGCGCGTGGGATTGTGAGATCTCTCTTATGACTGGATCTAGTTACGAGAACTCTCTCCAGTCTATCGCGATTGAACCTCGTTTCAGTCGAGATGAAACGGTCGAGAGCGTTCGCACCACGGAACTGTCTCCGACCTTAGCCACAATCTAGATCGAAATGCTCGGTGCGAACGGGGTATTAGGCCGGGCTCGAAGAGAGACAGACGAGTGGCAGCAGGCTCTTGAACGGAAAGTCGAGGAGCGCTGCAGGAGGAGGCCGTAAGAAGCGGATCGGTAGAAGAATCCGGTCGACGATTAAAGAGAAAAAACCCCAAAACGGACCCGAGTTGTTCTAAGAGGAGAACAGATGAGAAAGAAAAGCCGAGACGTGGAACGGTGGAGAACCAACTGGAAGATTGGGTACCCTTCTGTTCTTTAATTCTTCTCATTTCCCCTTCTACTTTTTCTATTTTTAGTTTAAGTTAGGTTAAGGTTTACGCGTGTAAATAAATTGTCGGGAGGTAGTTATCGAGAAATTAACTACCGGTCTATTGATATACCTGGTCACTCAAGATTGTGGAACCGTTTCAAGGAGAATAGCGGAAATCCGAACCTATTCTGTATATATATTTCAAATTCAGCGCGAAATTAAACTCGTTTAATTGGTAAAACGTGTATGTGTTTACCTGTCCGCGTTGAACATTTCACACCAGTACATCCACCACATATTTTATTTCGCAAAGTAAGTTTTTATTATTTTATTTTTAATTGTAGCCCTTATACCGTGGCTAGCGATTCGGAATGTAATTGCGATATTAAAAATGCATTTAGAGAAGTCTACGGTTTTTACTGGCTTATCGACTAAACGATACGAATGGACCCTAGACTATCACTGACGCGCGATTGTCTGATTGCCCCTGGATGTCGGCTTCTTACAGAAACACAGCTTCCCTATCATCAAATGTCACGGCACGCCCCTGCCACATAGCTATTGAATGGGCGAAGCGTCACTGGACATATGTAATTGCCCTAGACATAGCAGGCCAAGCCGGGCTCCTGACAAATTGTCTGCCTTACAGGCCCCTGTAAAAACGTAAATGACTTACATTTCTTGTCAAATAAGTACATTCATATCATTGGATATTATATACCATTTACAACTGATTACAAATGTTTATATTAGGGTAGATAGACCTATGTCTAATCTGTAGACCTATCTGTAGATAGTATCCTGTAAATGGTATGTGATATCCAATGATATGAATGTATTTATTTGACAAGAAATGTAAGTCATTTATAATCGTTTGAACTTTATGAGAGAACTTTCAAATCATAGAAATGATGTCAAAAAAGCTTAAATGTATTAGTATTACAATCAATTGGTACTAACTTTATTTTTGTTTAAATACAAGTTTGATTACATTTTACTATAATCACTACTTTAATATAATCAAGTGACAACCAAATAGTATAAAACCAACATCCTTTGATAAACATTTATATTAGTTAATGACGGTAAAGTGTCTTACAAGTACATTTTGGTGGAGTAAAGTAAATGTATTAATACTCACGTTTCTGTGCAGCCAATATATCCTTCCAATATATTATCCATTAAAGGAAATAATTCCCATCGAGGCTTATATATATCTGCACTACCACTATCACTAACGGTGCTACATTTTATTAATTTTTTTCTCGCATATATCTGTTCCTTTGCACCTTCCATTTTTTCTCCGCCGCCTCTGCTATAATTTAGAAAATTTAAATTAATAGACTTGTATTCCGAATTCGAATAAAGAACGTGTGATGTAAATACTAGTCCTATACTGTATATCGATTCTATTAGGCCTCCCTGTTATTTGAAATTTAGCACCTATGGCCGTCCACACACTTTGTTTGTACACAGTGTTTTTATACGCGACAATTTTTTGTCATGACACTGATGGGGTCGAACATATTCGATGAACTCTTCTATTTCATTGATTTTTCGCTTTTTAGACACCGTATAATTATAGAGTTATTAATAACACCTAAATAGGGGCCAGTTTTACATAACTCTTCCCGAGATACATCCTTCTCGGCATATCACTCACGTGTCGCATTGCCGTAACGAAATAAACCAAAGCAATTCTAATAATTTTTCTATAAACGCGATATTTACGAGGACACGCTTAACTACCAGAAAACCTGGACATCCCACCCCATTTCCCGATTTCACCTTCTCACAGTAACAACACTGTCCCAAACTTCATTTACTCATATATTGCTTAAGAAATTCTAATGTTCAGTCAAATTAATTTACGTGCAACGATTATAAGTATGATACCTTCATTCAATATTTATGTATTATATGCATAATTATTTCTCTTTAGAAAGTTGTGATATCAGGAACGTTCGGACGTTGAAAAACGTAATCGTGACGTGAAGAATTATTTCATTAAATACAGTTTTGGTGCCATAAACATTGAGTGAAGATATCATACTTAGTTTCACTAAAATGTGTTTCGTGTACATCTGACTTGTGAGATAAAACGGTGATAATTTGAAAAAGATTGATCTAAGCATGCTTGACGGCAGTTTCTGTACCTGTAAGACTTACAGGTATGTTTTTTGAGGATAATAAGTAACTTGTTTATAAATGATCCAGTTACAATTGTTGAAAAGTTATAATTACGTCTTATAAACACAAACAATTTTACGCCAATACTCAAATAATATCACAGAGGATCTCCTCGAATATCTGACACTGTACTAATATTGATTATTGCTACTTACAGGTTCCGTACAGCTTTCTCCGTTAACGTATTTATCGTATACAGGAAATTGTATATTTTTGCGAGCTTACGTAACTGTTCAAAACTTTGTAGATCTGACGTTACGTTTGTGTCGAGCAATGTATTGAAAAATACGATTTCGAATTGTCTCGTGTGTTTTTTTACTTTCATAATTATGCTAAGTTATCATGTCTTATTGTTTTCAAACTCCAGACTCAACTTCGAGTAAATTAGCAGGTTCAGTAGCACTTGAAATAGATTGCTCGAATGTATTTTCTTTGTACGCGACTAAAAACTGAATACAACTGTTTATTGCTTCTATATCCTCACATATGTGGATGTGCTGTTTTGCAGAGAGTTGCTTATAGCATTAATATGAAAGAGAATTTCAAATCAAATAACTACAAAAACTCTCATTTGACAAGCTGAAGAAGTAGGCTCGTGCGAAATTTCGGAAACATGCTGAAACAGCAGTGCCTCACAAATGCATCCAATCATATACTTAACGGATTCTCTACACTCAAAACTATTACCTCTCAATCTGTCACTGAATTCTTTAACTGAAAAAGACTTTACGTCAGCAGTTTAAATTTTCTAATGATTAAAAACAAGCAGGGAAAAAATGTATAATCTTCCTACGATTCTAAGAGATAGATTTACAGATAATTCAACGGCTTCGTACAAAACCAAATTCAAAATACGTAAGAAGCCAAAGGAATATTGTTTCAAAATTCTTTACTGACATCATTATTTTACTTTTACTTATCCTCACCCGTGGATACAAAGCTATAATAAATAAAGACTAACAAATACAGTAATGACAAGTAATGAAGAAACGCAACGCCACGCGACACGCCGAAGAAAAATATTAAATCGAGATTCGTAGCCAAGTTTTTGACGAACAAATAATAGCAAAACCAGTATGATATAGAAAAATAGTAATGTTAAACAGCGCTAACCCTTCGATATATTTATATTAGGTTTCTCATATTGAAATAAGCAATTAACTGATTATCGCGCGCGTGACGCGCGTCGGACGCGCCGCGCAACAATACTTATGTATTGTTGCCTTAACAATAACTGCTTCTAGTTTTGGCCATTGTCGAAGCGAGTTAAGCTTTTTGTCGGAGTTTATTCGATGCGCTTTTATTTCATGCGAAATATATATTTTTAATATGAATACGATTAGTAAGTTTACCTTATCTTATTATATATACTGTAATTACAATTATATTCATTAGAAGACCGCAGATAGCTAATATAAATAAAAGTATCCCATACACCGCAATTATTAATATAACTTTTAGAAAATAAATGAAAACATTCTCTTGTAAACTATGATGAATATCCTTAATGCATTTTCTCATTTCAATGAGATGATTGAAAGGAGAAAATTACCGACTGCCATTAATTACATTTAATAATTATAAAACTACTGTTTACAGATATTGGATGCTTTTGTATCGAAACTATTTTCCGATACGAAGATGGTTTCTACGTAACTTACGATTATCAGGTAAGTGAAAAGAGAAATTTTAAAATACTATAAATAAACATAATAACGAATGCAAAAATACTTAGAGGGTGGGCAGAAAATTCTATGATTAAGCGACTACAATGTCATGTCAATAGGAATTCTTAATTAATCCTAAGTTAATCACGTAAGAATTCATGGGACAAAAGACAAAGGATAAACAATTTTTAAGTTAGACAAAGTATTTGCCAGATACAGAAGCTTAAAATAAATTAAAACTTATTATTTTGTAAAAAATAGTGTTTTAATATCAAGATTACAGTGTTTCTTGTCTCTTATTTTACTGAGTGACTGATTAATATTTATAAGAATTTTAAAAATTGGTGTTTTCATGACCGAGATTTAAAACTAAAAGCTTCTTATTTATAGTAATTAAATTAAACGCTAAATATAAACTTGTGTAACAAAATATAAACGTTCCCGAAGAAAAAAATTTGTCATCAAAAATTCTTTTCGTTTAAAGTCAAACTGCTTATAAAGTAATATAATATTTGAAATGTTATAGAGCAAATTTTCAAATTATTATATTATTAGTTTTTTTTTATTCTTTTGTACAGCAAAAAATTATAATTCAATTCATTGAAAATAAATTATACAAGTGACGTTAGATTGCTTCCATTAGCAATTAAAAATAAGTTCGGTATTTGATATTTTTTATAACTAATTAATTCTGTATTTAATTCCTTAGTATGTCCTGCCAGAAGGATATGCATTATATTTTGAACATTTTCCACATCAGCAAGCCCCTACAATGCTTGCTTATCGACTTCCGAGTGAAGATGGTGTTGTGGATTACAGCTTGCAGGCATTTCAGCATCAGCCGCAAGCAGAAACGGACGAAAGTGTCCCTCTCGAAGAATTTCCTGCATTTCGGATGCAAACACACCAATCGGAATATTCTTCTGTAGCAGAAACGTTGCTACATCCGGGGCAACCAAATGTATTGCAAAATAACCCGGAACCGGAACAAAACACACAGAAAGAAGTAACAGATACGGAAGCTGACGTGCTTTTTTCATTTGAAACTTGTGAAGTTGTATCAGATCCAAACTTTAATGGTAAATTCCTTTAAACGTAATATAATAACATACTAAATAATAATAATAACATAATAACATAATAATAATAACATAATAACATAATAATAATAACATACTAAATATATAATACAAAAACTTATATGTCAATGATCATGCACCAGTATTTCAAATAACAGTTCGCAGGGTTAATGATAAGAAAGCCGAGGCTGCATCTCTAAAGCTAAGGCAGCCGAGCTGATTTATTTATATAACACCAAGCACATAAATATAGATAAAACGTAAAAGTAATACACCGTAGCCACAAATAAAAAAAAAAAACACAAGTATAGAAAAATGGTAAAAACAGGCAGAGCCGTGCCGGGCCGGTGTTCGCAGTTCTGACCATTTACATTGGTACGTTCATTCGTGAAATATAATACAGTTAAACCTCGATTTAACGTACTAATTCGGACCGAGAGTGTGCGATGAAGCCGGAAATTTCTTAAGTAATAAGATTTTCCTAATGCACGTGTTAAAATGTTGACAAATTACTTTAAAATTATAAAAATGTTCACATATCTACATGAACAAGGATGAAAAGTAAAGGTTTTACCCTTGTGGCTCGGTCTTGTACAGCAGCCGAAACAAAATATACGTGATGAAATTTTAAATACAAAACTTAGACGATCATCTTAATATAGTTTGAAGTGTATAAAGAAAGATTAAAATTTAATGTGATAAAGAGAGAGACTAAACGAGAAGACAGAACAAAGCAATGGGTAATCGCTGATATGCGAACTGACATTACTGACATTGCATTTAGAACTTTGAGTTTGTTAATAAAAGAACCTTGAAAATTCATGTTCAATATTAAATAAATCGAAGTAATACTTATTCATCGGAATGTCTTATACAGAGAATATTAAATCTTGCATTTGTTTTTGTTTTAAGTCATTCACTGACAATTTTTATTGTGAGTTATGGAGTACAAAAACAATTTACTGTTTAAAAGCAAAATAATTATTAAACTAAAACTTTAAATTCAATATAAATAGCATCTTTGTATAGATTATTTTCTTTAAATTCTATCAATATTCAAGCGTTTTTATTATGCATTAGTAAAGTGCAAACATTTTACGTCAACATACAATAAACATTCTGTAATATTATAGCTTAACTTGACTTTGTGTGTGATAATTTGCACTTGATACACATTAATTAACATAAAATTATTTATGCTTTTATAGCTTGATGAAATTTCAACAAATTTTTAAACATAACCCAATTAAGTTTTGTTAATTGTTATTAACAAAGTAAATTTATTGTAATTCTGAGCTTTTCATATAAAATAAATTCAAATGTAAAATTATAAAATATAACTTAAATATTTTTAAGTCTTCAAAAATATCTTTTGTCAGTTCGCATTTGATCTGTTTATTTCGTGTAATCTATTTGTAGCTTTACTCTCAAATTCATATATAACACTTGAATTCATCTGTTTACTAATGACTGTGTTTTGGGGTTTTCTTTTGTACTTTAGTTTCTGATCCTGAAACTTCTGTTGGTGACACAAACCAACCGTCCCCAATTAATCTCGATGGCATCAGCGCTGAAGATTCAGCGAAAAGAACTAAAGAAGAAATGATCTCTAATATTACAGAGACTGACAATGACGACTCAGATGATATGGAATTATTTTCACTCGTAAGTTTAAATTTAATTAAATTGTTTCAAACTAATTTGTTAATCCTTATATCACTTAAAAGCTGATTATTGGTAATGCACAANACTTAAATATTTTTAAGTCTTCAAAATATCTTTTGTCAGTTCGCATTTAATCTGTTTATTTCGTGTAATTTATTTGTAGCTTTACTCTCAAATTCATATATAACACTTGAATTCATCTGTTTACTAATGACTGTGTTTTGGGGTTTTCTTTTATACTTTAGTTTCTGATCCTGAAACTGCTGTTGGTGACACAAACCAACCGTCCCCAATTAATCTCGATGGTATCAGCGCTGAAGATTCAGCGAAAAAAACTAAACAAGAAATTATCTCTAATATTACAGAGACTGACAATGATGACTCAGATGATATGGAATAATTTTCACTCGTAAGTTTAAATTTAATTAAATTGTTTCAAACTAATTTGTTAATCCTTATATCAAAAGCTGATTATTGGTAATGCACAACCAGATGAAAATGTTCTATTTAAATTGACTCTACATTTTTTTATTATTATATAAATTTAGCCTTGCTTAATAAAGAAAAAACAATTAAATTATTATCGTTGGTGATGGTAATCGGGTTCATTTTCTATTGCCTCTGTTTTCAAATGAACCTGTAATAAAATCTTCATTGGCATTATGTTAATTTATGATAAAACTATTAAACATAAATTTAACTTTATTGTTTAAGTTAACGTAATTTTCAAGAAATATTTCAAAATCTTATTTCTCATAATTCTGTTCACCAGGAAGATGCTTATGTTCCATTGACTCCAAGACAAATTTTGGTATTGGAAAACGAAGATCACAGGACACTAAAACAGGAACTGATGAGTTTAGATGTTCTCTGTCATGCTCTTGGTATTATCTACGAAGAGGAAGAACATGAATCATCAGATGACGAGAACTTCGATCACACAAAGAGTATATCAGAGCAAAATATCTGTTCTTCTCATCAGTTAAATGACGTTAATCAATTGGAACAGCAAAGCTTTGAATCTACTCTGTTAACATCCTCGATGACAATCGACATTGAAGGTGATAATTGTATTGGAATTAAGTGTGATCCATGTGTTATTTCACGGATGACAAAACAATCAAGAGAGATGACAGAATTCGTTGAAGGTAAGGTTACAAATAGCAGATTGCAAAGAATTATTAAATTTTCAAAACAATTTATTGAAAAATTATTAACGAAATACAATCGAATTTAGATATTTTTCACTCTGGTGTACTATTAGTAAATTGTAAAGTTTAGCATTAATTTTCCATGCATAGTTTTTTTAGTCGTTTGATGTTTATTATTCTGATAAAAATCCAAAATAAAGAATAAATTTCCGAATATTCTTTTATTTATGGAAATGTTTCATTTATTCAATGAAAAATCTTCAAAACATTCACGTATCTGGACAGAAGCAAACGACAAGTCACTGTGATAACTTCTGGTTTTGAACATTACTTATTTAGTGTTAAATAATTAAAATTTCTTTGCAAATGAACATTCAGCATGCACCATGGTAAATCGTTATTCTTATTCACGCATTTTTAGTAATATTACGGGATCGTTTTTTGGCATAACGTCTTTCGAGTGTTCTCGTCCAGTGGGAAAAGGCACGGCGCCGTTCAACTACCGAAAAGGGTTTTTCATTTTAAAAATGTTTATTTACAGTGCATATTTGACATCGACTAAAGGGAAAATTATTTGATTTTGTATACAGAATAGTCCACTTTTAACCATGGTTTGAATTCAATTGCATTAATACTCCGTTACATTAATACTTTGAGCATTATATGCCCGACGTTAGTAATACACTGCCGAATTGCCTGCACAAAAATACAATTCCTGAAATATATCAGGAAATACTCTGTGAATTATAGTTTTGATTTTTTAAATTCGATCAGTGTTGGATGTTATAATTACTTGCTACTTAAACATCTGTACTGCTCTGTGACATTCTTTATACGTTTTAGATTTTATATAATTGCATTAAATCATAATTGCAATGTAGTTTTTAATTTTTAACTCATCGTAGTTTTTAATTTTTATTCTCTAATTACTGTTTGAAATACACCAATTATTTGTTATTGTATTAATTTTTGAGAGGAAATGTAATTGAATATTTATAAAATTATTTATTAATAAAAATTATAAAATTATTATTTTTAGAAAATAACAAGAAAACTGACATTTCACAAAAGTTAATAGAATTGACTGAATCCACAGATAGGAAAAACGACGATTACGAAGGTTTATCTGGAGATGAATTCACCCCTGAATATGGGAAAAAAGTTAGAAAATATTTTATATTTCTTTATTAGTTTAGATTTATAATATAATTGATATCCCGTACTAAACTTTCACTCACAATCATATTCTGACTTTCTATACCATGGACGAAATAATGTTTTAAGTTAGCAAAATAAATTTTCAATTTTAATGTCCAATTTGAATGAAACATTAATAATATANAATCATTTTAAAGTTCGACAAAAATATTAATTTAATACTTACTAAATTTATATCATTTAATATTTGTCATCATATTTGATATAGCTTTATGGCCAACAATATTAACCCTTTGTTCCCAGCAAGGGCGTGGTCAGAGTAGTTTAACTTAGCTGGTTTTGTTAAAATCATCAAGGTCAATACACTAGTATTATTTTAAAAATTCATATAAAATCAAATTTTTATAATATAAGTATGAAAAAAATACTACTACTATGCAAGTATTAGTAGTTTTGTTTGGTATATTTTTCATCTGCTTGTATTCTGTACTTATTTCAAAAAAAAAATTGTTAATCTTGCTTACATGAAACACTTGTAAATTTACTGCAATTTGATATAACATAATAACCTATAAACACTTATAATTTATCTTTAGCTGTATGGTATTTAGATGGAGAATTTTGTTCTCTACATTTTCATGTATAATATGTTTGTGTACTTATATATCTTCGCGAATTATAACACATTTTATGAAACAATACCCTGACCTGTAAAACCTGATGACGTAAAATTTTGATCATATTACTGATGACGTAATTTGTCAAATATGAAATTTTTATATGAGAGATATGACTATTAGTTCTTCTAAGTATCATATTATTTAATATTTTTAACTTTTGAAACGTCAGAAGTGGTTGGTTCGTTAGAGTTTATTAGCGCAAGGGCCATACAGGCCAAGCTGCGCCATGGCAAATGGTATATATANGAACATTAAGGTTTTGGACGTTAAGGTTGGCAACTTCCACCACATGCGTGGCCATTGCAACCAGAGGCAGATCTAGGTTTTTCTGGGCCTAGGGCTTATTGAAGTCCAATGGGCCCCGTTTTTTTAACACAAATAATACTATAAGTTATCATTATTATTATAGTCTATCATTAATATTAACTATTTTTTACTATACGGCAAGTGCTCATTGTTAAAATTGTTTTAATATTTTTTCATTGTGATTTATGAAAAGGTATTTATGATAATAATTCAATTTTTGTGGGCCCTTGACACTTGGGGTCCCAGGGCTTAAACCCTCTTAGTCCCTATGTAGATCGGCCCTTGGGTGCAGGGATCGCTTCTTTCCTTCCGGCTCCACTTCAATTCTATCGCGATACGCCAAATCGCGCGATGTCCTAGTTTGATATAAGTAAAACGAAAATATAAATTATTTAAGTTTGTGTTTTAATTTTTAATAACCGAAACTGCATTTCTAATATATTTACATCATTTTTAAAATTGTTATGATAATTCTGAAATTAATAAATATTGTTTAAGATTTCCTTTTTAAATTTTTTCTGGGTAATAACATATTATCCTTTAACCAAAAGAAACTTTCCAAAAATTACAGAAACACAGCTTCCCTATCATTAAATGTCACGGCACGCCCCTGCGATCCAGATATCCTATATTCATTTCTAACGCCTTTAAATATATGTGTAAGAAATATATCATGCAATGCCTTGTCAAAACCTATATTATTACTGTGAGAACCGATGAGGTTATTTGTCCCCACTTACCGGCGGCTCTGTCAGAGGATGGCTTTATAGGAGGGCAAAATAAAATGAGTGGGGAGATCAATGAGTAAGTTGACAGGTTCCCAAATAAATACACAGGTTGAACAAGAATAACATTTAATATACAACTATAAAATCGTACATATCAAAGGTGAAAGTGAAGAGTTACAAAAATTGTATTCTACGTCGCGATAATGATTCGTCCTTCATATGGAACATCTAATCTATATTCTCTAAGTTAAGAGATGAGAGAGAGATCTCTAGGAGAGAGATCTCTAGGAGAGAGATTTCTCGGAGAGAGAGTATACAAATAGATATCCAAAAAAAAAAAAGATACCTCTAAGTTTCCGATCCGTAATATGGGTCGTTGGTAAAAATGTTCCTGGATCGTCACGGCAGTTATGGCGGTATTGGTCAGTAGATGTGGCAGTCGATGTCCGCTCTGTGGACTGCGTCCAAGCCTTCTTTATACTATTTTTGAGGGGGTGAAAACTATGGCATCATTAACGATTTATACGCACACCTGTTCGTGTCTAGATCTAGCTAGCACGGACAACTGACACAGAGAAGTTTGTTTAATTTATTACTATTGGTGTCTAGAAGATATGATTCTATAATATAAATTTCTATATGTTTGACGGCTCCCATCCATAAATTAACATTCATTTGACAATAATTTCTTTAACCTGGTAAACTATCTAGATATTGTTTATATAAAACGTCGCGTTTGACTACGAACGAGGCGATTTATTGCTGTAACCACGTGTCACGCGCAACCAAAGAGGGGATAAAAAAAACATCTCTTATTCCCGTCTTGTTGATATTAACGTCTATAGCAGTGTTTTTCAACCTTTTTGAATACGCGACCCCTTTACAAGTTAAAAAATTTTGGCGACCCCCCTAGGGCCATATTAAAACTATATTAGTGATTTTAAAAATTATGTATTTAATTTTCTTTCTGTTGAGAGAAATTATTGTTGATTAAAATGAGAATATAAGAAGAATCGACAATAACTTAAGACACGTATAGTATGAAACTTCCTTTTCATTATAACATTGGGCTCTGGGTGCTGTTGACCTTTTTTTTAGGATGAGAGTTCTGAACTTCAACTTTTCTACTTATTACTTCTTTTTACAAGTCAGCTCAACACTTTTTCGGCTATCATTTTCTGAGGTGGGCGTACCCACCCAGGCCCTTCCCTGTCGACACCCATCGTTCAGACCTAAATGCCGATCAAAAAACCAATTGTACTGTATAATAAGCAGGTACAGCCTTCTCGCTAAAATTGTAGTTTTTTTAATGTAGTGCAGGACCTACAAACACTTGTCTTTTTCTTTTACCCGAGACCCCCGTATAAGGCTTCGCGACCCTCAAGGGGGTCGCGACCCACAGGTTGAAAAACACTGGTCTATAGAATTACCTTTAAACAAATGGAGATTTCTTTTATTGATATACTAACGATTTTTTTCGAGGAGATCGTCTCGGTCATTGACCGCAGAAGTCCCCTTTTTTCCTTTTTTATCTAATCACGAAGTTTATTAGAAAGGTGATATTGTTGTAAAACAAAAGGGTTTTGGACCATTACACTACTTTAGAATTTAAACATTTCTAAATATAGTCCTTAAAAATTATTAATAACAATACTCAATAATTTTTTTACAAGATACTTTTAATATAATTTATTATTGAGAAAAATCCTACACTGAATTTAAATAAACCAAAAAATTTCCGATGGTATATATTAATTTTTAAAAATTAAAGGTAATTTCTTGAACAAATATTCAAATTATAAATTTATATTTCTATTGAACATAAATGGTTTTAATCGAGTGATCATTTTTAATTATTAGGAGAT
This sequence comes from Centruroides sculpturatus, assembly GCF_000671375.1. Lineage (NCBI taxonomy): Eukaryota > Metazoa > Arthropoda > Arachnida > Scorpiones > Buthidae > Centruroides > Centruroides sculpturatus. Next base: position 167,662 of record NW_019384802.1, on the reverse strand, counting down.
AGAGAAAAGAGTGAGGGAATATGAAAGAAGATAAAAGTAGATACGATCCCAGCATGTACTGAATAGATAGATGCTGAGCAAATAAAGTGCTGAAGAGACTTACTGACTTAGAAAGTTTGAAAGAAATAATCATCAAATTTAATAAGCAAAATTTCTTATATAATCCACGTACTGTACATAAATTTAAATGATTTTTGTATTAAAATTATAAGCTTCGTATATCAAAAGATCATAATTTGTTTTTATAAATTATGCTTACTAATAAATTATAATTACTTTTAAATTCATTTTCAAAAATGTTAATTTTATAAAGATATTTTTTATTTTGAGTTTGAAAAAAGTCTTTAATTTTAGATAAAGTTCTTTTAAATGTAAAAATAATACGTATTCAGCATTAAATATTCATGTTTTTAATTTGAGATTTCCACTAATAGGTCATATTTCTTATATTTTTTTGTTTAATTAGAAATGTGCTCGAATATAATTAGATATTTAATGATTAAGGATTAAATTACTTATTTGTTCATGAAAATTAAGAAATACGATCGTCTTTATAACTTAAAAATATTTATTTTTATTATTTAAAAGTCTATACAGTAAAATAAATATTATTTTCTTATATTCATTACCTAGAAACAAATACAATTGTCTAGTTTTGTCTAAATTACTTTCTTCGTCTGAGTGTCTGTTCGTTTTTTTTTTCGATTTTATTAATTTATTAAGTATAAAAAACTATAACATTGATTTTGAATTTTTGTTTATTTTTGTATAATAATCAGATACGTTTATACATTTTTAAATTTATAAAATAATTTAATAATATAAAGACATTTTTTGTTAATTAAAATCAGTACGAGTTAAATTTTGATACGAAAAGGTCAAATGTTGCTGTGTCAACTGGTTAATCTCTGTTTACAAAGACTTAGAATCTTGTTGAATGAGCAAGCTTCCTCCTCATCAGCTACAAATGGCAGCTCGTTATTGACTCACTATTTATACCAGTTTTTCCTTCTTTTTTAACTGTTCTTCTTACAGTTGTAAAGTTGAAAATGTTAAATTTAATTTTCAGACATTAGACATGTTCTCTATTCTACTTAAAAGCGCTAAGATCATTCAATCAAAGTTTTATGAGAAAATATACGCTAGAAAAGTTAATTAGTTAGTTGACACTTTTGTCTTCTGTGTTATCGTGACAGGTAAACAGAAAATGAGATTTGGCATCACGTGGTTTTGCTGAACTTTGACCGGTCAGTAAGTTTAAATAAGAAACTTCGTGTTAGGGGGAAAAATAAGAAAAGAAAGAGGTCTTCTGATTCAGAATGAAGAAATTTTGAAACTAAAGTCGATCTTTAGGTATAGATTACATTTATTTTATATCCTTGTATGAGAACATCGAGCTCGATAGGGATTAAAGAAAAATGGTATAACTTATGTATAAGTATATAAAATAAATTTTTAAAGTTTTCTATTAAGATTTTTTAAAATTTATCTGGAAATAAATTTTCTATTAGAAGACAAACATGAATTGTTATCTAATATAATATCATAAAAATGAAATCTTGTATTGTGAGTATTGTTAAATTTTCATAGTTTATTTTGCTAACAAATTCAATTTATAACTTGATCTATAAAAAAACAAATGGCAACATTAATAAATATTTCGTTTCGTTCCAAAATATTACAAAATTAAAATGTAAGATTAAACCTTTTAATTTACTTCCAATGCATTTCTTTTTGTTCTAAAAAACTTATACCCGACTTTAGCAATAAACTCTTTAGCTCGGAATTTTATGAGAACAATATTAAACAAGGTGACCACAAACTCATATCTGCTCTGTGAAATAACGAGTAAGTAAACAATACTCTGGAAAAAGATTATTTGCAATTATAGTGTATAACGTGCAGTTCGGCACATATTGGTGCGTACGAGTATTCTTGTACAGTACATCCTTGCCCGTAGATTTAGTATTACAGTTTACGTAACATTGCTGGTAACACGTACGAAAGTATGCCTAGAAACTTCTTTCAAATCTTCAAACATATCATAACGGTTATGTGCAGCATTTTCTTTTATGAATCGGTACAGACTATGAGATCATTCTTCGCCTTTAAGCACCAAAAAACAAGCAATAATACGTTTTTCAATAGTGCAATCACTCGTATCAGTCACTGGGTATGCTGCAGTGCTGCAACAAACAAACGTGTAAGTTCCATTAATTATATATAGGAATGATAAAACTTCACGAACATTCTGTAGAATGGGATGTTATAACTAATAAATTATGGATACAATTTCTGTAATTACTCAGGATTTTTATATTTCTTCTTAAATGAAGTTAAGACTATTTACAAAATTTTATATTTTTGTAAATAGTCTTAACTTCATTTAAGAAGAAATATAAAAATCCTGAGTAATTACAGAAATTGTATCCATATGCAAATTAAGTAAGGATAACTCGTAACTACCACCAGAGGGCCTGAAGCAGTTAAAAATGGATAAGGACAATGTGGTGAGAAGAATTCTTCATGTTTTTAATGTAAAGTGTCAGATCCTAAAACAGAAGGCTGACACTTGATCGTTTTTAACATTGTGAATTGTTTTTTACTGTTTATTTACCTTTGTTTTTAAGAAGTATATTCTTCAAAAAGAAAAAACCCATGTTGACTGTTACTTCTGGGGTGGTGTAAAAAAGGATTAAGATAGACTCAAAAATTTTATATTTTTGTAAATAGTCTTAACTTCATTTAAGAAGTAATAAATTATGATTTCATATACAGGAGAATTTAATTTCTATTTTATTAAATATGTGTAAAAAGTATTTTTTTACTAGAATCTATCTTTACTGTAAAATAGATTCTATAAAATTACTGTGTCTAAAACCTAAATAAGGTCTAGTTTCTCATTAAAAAGACCTCCAGGAAAGCATCCCTTCTTCACAGATCGCATTACCTTATTCGACAATCTATCCATCAAGTTCAATCCATTTTCTTATAAAATTTTACAAAATTTTTATTTGTTTTTATTATAATCATTATTAATTCTTTATATTATAAAATATATGCGTATTTAATAATATAATTTAAATTTATTAATTAACGAACGAAATATTAATAATGCAAAATGAACGTTTTTGATATTTTTCTGTTCGCTGAAGTATTCATTGGATAAGTCTAAATGTTTGAGAAATTTTGTTGGAAAGAGAGGAAATCCATTTTGTATAAGAGCGAGGAATGTTTCTTCAGTTATTTGGGGAAGGAACGTGATCACAAGAGCCGATTCGATTAGCGAATACTCCTCTACATCCGCCAATAGTCGTTAGCGACGTAAGACAAAGATACTCGGGAAACAATAATAGACAGGCGCTATTTCTTCTCTTCTGTTTGCATCTTCTAATGCAATTTCATTCTTAAATTAATACAATAAAAATACCTTTCCTCTTGCTCCTTTCGTCTTTTATGGAAAGATAAAAGGAATTCTGTTTTCTATGTAAAGTAGGTCTATATATATGGAATATTATATTATTTTACTCCAGAATTTCCATTCTTAGATAAATTAAGTATTTGCAACGAGTAAAATGGTAATTTTATTTCTTCCTTTATGGAATTTCTACAGAATTTTTTAAAATATAAAATTATTAAATGTTTAAATAATATTCTAAATGATATGTTTACTATTTTACAAATTATTCAAGTGTTTGTTAAAATAATTATCATAATTAGTAATTTTAAATATAATTTAGATATTTTAAATTTTATAATAAGTTGAAATATAAAAGTTTATTGTTACACAAAAACTATACTTTTACATGTTAAAATAGTAAAGTTTTGCATTTTTATACGATTATAAAATATAGAAAACCTGTCTAAACCGGTCCTCTATAATACGAAAACCTTCGTAAACGGAAAATATATCTCGAAATGAAACTATTCTTCTATAAGTCGGAAACCTGCCTAATGCGAAAATGGAAGATTTTTTTGAACCCCTATTATAGAACATAACCTGCCTAAAGCGGACTCGGATAGTAACTAAGTTCTAAATCATAATTAAGGCACAATTTAAGGGTTTTTACACAGATCTTTCAACACATCTCTCTGCGGTAAATAAATACTATCCTCTATAAAACAGAAATCTAGAAAACAAAATTCTAGACAGGTTTATCTAGAAGAAACAAAATGAAATCGAATAACTAGTCGAGTGTTTTCTTATAAAGATTTTTTCCAATTTATAAAATGAAAACTTTACTAACAAGTCAAAACTACAAGTCACGTTTTTGCAATTGAATAAACATGTTTATTTGTTTTTAGATAATTATTTTCGTATGTTTTTCACACATAATACGCTTTATTATATTAAAAAACCCAAACAAAATTTATTTGAATTTAATTAATTATTTACTTCCTCTATTATAATTTTATTACTATAAAATGATTTTTATGTTAATTCAATAAGCAGATTTTTTTACTTATTAATGTTCAAATATTTAACAAATAAACTCTGCTTGAAAATAATTTTGTGAATAATCTAAATGAATTTTTTTATTCATTAGTTTTGTTCAGTGGTTTTATTCACTCAATCACTGATGATCTCACACAATGAGATGAGGGACAGGGAACAATATATCACGAACAAACCACCTTCAGAAAATTTTTTCGAACTTTTCGGATTCGATCCCCAGGTCCGATCCTAGAGCGGTAAGCTGAACCCTTTGCTATTCTATCGGTACTCTGAAAGGGTTTTATGTTTATTCAATAAATAGATGAATTGGGTTGATGGGATAAGGAGTTAATGGGATAAGAAGTTAATGGGTAATCAACCAAAGGATGTTACGGGAGACCTTTCTAAGGAAAATTGGTCCTATTTAGGTGTTACATACGTAAAGAAAGCCCAGAATACTACACATGACCAGCCTGTTGATTAGGTGAGAACCCATGAGTGGTTTTCAATAGTTAAACCAATCGTACTTCAATAATATTTAAACCAATGGTAGTTCAGTGAATAAAACCAATGAACTATCAGTGTTCAATGGTTTTATCCACTTAGTCACTGGTATTGTCGAATTCTAAAGGGAAAATAAAATATGTTTTCTATCTCATATTAACAGTGTCTTGCCCCTGTATATCATACTTTACCCGATAACAACAGAGTCATATCTATCATCTATATAAGTCCATTGAGGGGAAAATTTTTGAACTAAAATTCACTCGGAGTATTTTCCATATTTTCATTTATCTACCAAAACACGACTAAAATAAACGTTTCTGATGTTGTCGTGAGTTTTTTATTATTATTAAAGCATCAATTTTGGACTTATTAATTACGTATAGAAATTTTAATGTGTTTGATATGATAATTGATTCAAATTGTAATTTATATTTTTAGAATACTTTCACCTTTAATTATAAACAAAACTTTGAATTATTCCGAATGTTTCAACAATTATTTATAATTATTTAACAATTTATGTTATTAGCTGTAATTTTCAAATTGCAGACCTATATATTCCCACTTTCGTCCGTCTGTTTGTCCTTCGTTAATCTCGAGAACGGAGAAAGAAAGATGAAAATCGAAACCAGATGTGGAAAAGTAGAAGCCAAAGGCAGAGATTAACTATATATTAACTTCCTGTTTGGAGCGGGAGTCACGTAATTTTTTACATTAAAAGAAGATTAAAAATTTCAGCCCGGCATCGTGACGATGTCACAATAAATATTTGCTCTTGTGTTTATATAATGCCTCAGATTGTGTTTACGAAATACAATTATATTAACTGTAGCTATGACATAGGCACTAAACAATCATATAAATTATAATTATTTATATGGTTTTTGTGCCTAGTTCTATTAATAACATATTATATATTCTTAATAGAAATATAATCGTTAAAATACTTTTCAAACTAAATTAAGAGCAATAATTATAAAACAATGATATCAAATGTATTGCTGTAAATAATTTGATTCCATTTTAATTAATTGTGTGTAGATGTACTTGATGGCGCTTATTAAAGTCATTTTATCTTCTGTATAATAACTGATTTATATTATTTACAATGTTTCAGACAAGTCATAATTGGAATCGTTCTTCCATTCTTTCCACACAATTTATTTGTAATAGAAACTTTCCTCTCATTTTTCATTATTTTTCTATTAAAACCACATATTTATTATGAAAATTAAATCTCATGCCAAAAATAAGTTTAATTATTCTTTAATATTCTGCATAAATTTAATAAATTAGAAGTTTATTTATTATAATTCAAATATTTTGATTAAAAAAATAATAAGCGAAAAATAAGACAAAATAGCTTTATTTTCACTTGGATAATACGTGGATAATATATGAACAAAATTGAAATATTTAAAGGTTAGGAGCACAAAGAATTAAGTTTATAATATTTTTTATATTTTAATACTGTCTTCTATAACACAAAAGTATTAATCATATGATAAAGGTATTTTAGGTGTTAAAATCTGGATTGATAACGCAACACGTGGGTCGATCTTCTTAGAGGATACTCCTCCCGCCAGGACTTTCTATGGGAATCCAGGTCTATTTAGGTATTTGACAGGCAAAGAAAATTCTGTAAACTCTATTGGTCAGGTGCGAACCCACGACTAACTGCCAATGTTTTATTCACTCGACCACTGATAGGCGCTAGAAAACTGTGTAATTTCGAACAAGATATCCTTGATAAGCTAGTTTTATGCACACATTTTGAATTATTCGCAATATTTTTTACAAAATTGTAATTATAATTACAATAGTAAAATTATTACGAAAATGGATAATACCTAACTGTTAAAGGAAGAAATGAAAAACGTACAGTACATTCTATCCTTAATGGAGAAGCTGAAACAACGATCTTTTGTTTATTATTCATATAGTCTTCTGTTTTTCTGTATAAAGTGTAAATAGTTATAGAATTAGGTTTATTTAAAATAAATTAATTTTGAATATTTTAAAAATATTTAGGAATAAAAAATAAATTACAAATTATTTACAAATAACAGTTTCTTTTCGTGTAATTCATGTGCTCATGAGAAAACTATTTACTTTACACCGTTAATTAAGCAGCTTAAAATTTAAAAATATCATCAAAAACATCCTTTAGTTGCTCAAATTTATTATTTTTATTTAATAATAAAAACATTTATCACTTTTTAAAACTTAAATACGTTTATTGAGAAAATACAAAAAAACTTCATTAAAAGTAACCTAATAAGAATTAATAAGAAAAATATCATAAAAATATATTTATTTTTATCAAGTGTTTGTTCCAAAATTCGAAATAAACCTGAATAAGAATCTGAAAGCATTCGATAAAACTACGTTATTCATTTTCTTCGTTAATATTGGCGTTTCTATAATTTACACGACGTTATCAAAGGAAACATCCAAAAGCGTGGGTTCGATTGTTCTGTGGGATTCGAACCCCGGCTTTTTCTTTAATGGATATCGGTGACTTGTTGTTTTAAATGGACTTAGTTCCTTGACAAATCGTCCTTTGGTTTTATAAAATAAGGCAACGCGATTCCATAAAACCAATGGGTGATTTGTTAAGGAAGTAACTTTCGGGTGGACTTTCTACGGGAAATTGACTCCTTAAGTAGAGAATTTCACGTATCTGATATATCTGATACCATTTACGTGTTAGACATGTGAAAAAAAATACCGATGAAAATCCATGTTGCCAGCACATTGATCAGTCTAACCCACGACTGACTTCAGTGGTTTTAATCACTCGGGCACTGGTGTGCTGGTTTTGGTTTTATTCAATTAAGGTAATGAGACACACGGGAGAACTGCCGAGGTGGAACGCCTCACGTGATATCGTTTATGGGAAATTGGTCCCTATTTAGCCGTTATTAACGTGAAGAAAACTCGGAAAATAACACGTGGCCAGCCAGTTGCGAAGGCGCGAACCCACGATCGACTATCAATGTTCTATGATTTTATCTACTCGGTCACTGGTAGGCTTGCACTGGTGTACACGAATCTTGGTTTTGAAGAAATTGCATTAGATAAATAAAACTACAATAACTTATCTACTGATACTTATAAAAGTGTTGCTTTAGTAGCAAATATTTGCAGTACTTACAGCAATATCAGACGAATACTTTCCATAGATAAAACTTATACGCTTAGAAGATTGATCGAAATTATCCATTATGGATTATTTATTTAATTATGATATCGTCACTTAAAACAACACGTAGAACACGTTTATTGATTATCATTGTCGCTTTTAATTTTGTTTAATTGTTTTCTAAGTAAAAATAAAATTATTTAATTTGACTTGCACAAATACAAAAATATATTAAGTTCATTTGTAACAATTTATTTTTAAATAAATAAATAAAACAAGTAATTATTTTACTCCGTACCTTCGTCATTAAGGTATTTGTGATCATTTTTATTTGTTAAAAGCCGTTTCCATGAAATTGTTGTTTTTATTTTCATGCGGGTCGAAGCTAATGAGCTGGATAAAAGTGAAAAGTACTTTGATTTACATTTTAACCACGCATCCAATTACCAACGAGTAAACGTCATTAGTTGGTTTGACGTCATTATCTACAAAATTTAATTAAATTTAATAATAAAAAAATTATTCCATATTTAGATTATTCACTGTCAAAATTTCTTTTGCTAGCGATTCTCTTTATTACTCTAAAGGCACGTTTTCCTCGTCTCTTCGAGTGTCGTTAAAGTTGGTAACCGTGCCATAATGATTTTTCTCGTGAAAATATGTAACGATAAGAATTTCTATTTTACATATTAATTGTTATTATTATAACTTCCAAAACTCCTTTCGTAAAAAATATTAAAGCGATAATTATAAAATAAGTTTAATACTGATAATAGATAATACTCAATTTATTTATTTCAATTGGCAGATACTTGTAACGTCACTGATAAATGTAGTTGGTCGTGGGTTCGCACCTGGCCAACGATCTCGCTGCGTGGAATTTTCTGGGTTTTCTTCAAATATTTACTTTTCAATTCTTTTAGATTTCAATATGAAAGCAATGCCTCTTAGTGAATATTGCAATACAAAATTATTAAAAACTTTCAATATTTTTAATGTCAAAAAGCTTAATTTTTGAGCTAGGGATGAGTATAAAACTAATTGTAAATGCTAATAACAAGTAATATCGTCAGTAGTACGACTCTACTCGAGATATGAAATACGAACCCCTATATCAAACCACTTCCTCGATCTTTAACCACCAAAATTTAATAACATCAATCCTCCTAACAAACAAACCTCCGTGCAAAATTTTAGAAATTTTCGACAAAAGACACAGGAGTTATTAAGCTTCAAAGAGAGTGAACAGAATCGCTCTTCCCCACACAAACATCCATACTAAAAATTTCCGAAATTTTTGCATTTTTTAACATTTCCATTGTTAACACTTTCATTCTTAACACTTCCATTGTTAGTTAACACTTCCATTGTTGATGGAAGTGTTAAGCTTTAATCCTGTCCCTCACCCGTGGGGAGGAATTTACATAAATATCACAATTATTAATTTTAAATAATTATTTATAGTTAAAAAATAGAAGTAAATTGTTGAAGAAAATAGTAGAAACTACTCATAAAATTACAGTACCATTAAAAACTCATAGATATGTAAACAAAAAACGACAAGAAATAAAAAAAAAACAATTGTCACTTTGAAATGTATTATTTAATGACTATCTACATTACACTAAACATCACGTAATAAATAATATGATATTTGTTTGTGGTAAAATTCGACACAAAGTTCATAAATCATGCAAAAGATTGTAGGATTAATGGGATATCACAATGAAATACACGATAATCTACCAAGAGGAGATTCCGAGAAGAATTTTGTGAAAAACTATCCTCTAATTAGGCATTAGACACGCAAAAAAACTACTTGACCGACCCGTTTATGAGGTGCGAACCCGTGACCAACTACAGTTTTAGTATGTAGTGATTTTATCCACTCAGCCACTGGTTGGCATTAGAGAAAGAAACGGGTTTTTAACTCCTTAGAAAATAGGAAAGTTGTCGAGAAATTCTTGTTTCCTACAAAAGATATCCTCTTACCTATAAAAAAAATAAATCGATTTTTTATAACTACAAAAATTCGTGTTAAAATGTCTTCTTTCATTCAAGTAATCGATATTTTTTTAATCTTACTTGACACATTTTTCTTGTAAAAAATAAATTTATCTATTGAAACCGTATTTTTAAAGCCATCTTTCAATATTGATAAATTTTATTTTCAGTTCTAATTGTATCATTAAAATTACTTCAAAAATCAATTAATTGTCTTACTAAAATCACGATTTTCTATTTCGATTATCTTCAGTTATATTTGTAAAAATGAATCATAAATACGTTGTAAAAAAACTCTAATAGTAGAGGATTAGGGGGCCAGTCCGTCACATGCCTGCTGTATCTAGTTTAGTATAATCAGTGAATGAGATACCATTGTTGTTTACATTATCATTGAGCGTTGTAAAGTAATTTCACATTTTTCCCGATTTTAGGGACTCTCCCTTCTAAATTTTTAGCAACACAGATTAAAAATAATCAAGAAAAACAAATTAGAATAAAAAATTATTAGTTAACATTAATCTCATAACATTCGAAGGAAAAGATGAAGAAGATGACCGTCATTTCGCCCATTTCAACTAGTGTTTAGTGACAATAGTTACCTTATCCACATCACGTGAATACATGTAATTCATCCTAGACAAGAGAGAAGGAGGTCTAAAAATAATCAATCAAGCTTATCTCTCATTACTTCAACTTCTACAATAAAATGATGATTGGTGAGAAAAAAGGATAAAACAGAAGGGAACGACGGAAAAAGAAAAGAGAGAGAGAGAGAGAGAAGAAGAAAGTGAACACGTCATCAAGGAAGAGAGTCAAACCAGAGAAGAGAATCAAATCCGGAGGAGAAGAGTCAGCACAAAAAGAGAGAAAATGAATCGAAGGGAAGACAGAAGGATCTTTGAAAACAGCAAATTTTTCCTGGTATATTGTGAGTCGTAAATTTCGGATTACTCCCGATAGATACCTTCTAGGTCAGGAATGGCGAACCTTTTTGAGTCCGCATATCATATAATGAGCATAAAAATCTTTAAAAATATTTATGCGTGCCGAAGTTTTGGACTTCGAATAACTATATTTGAAGAAATAAATTGAAAATATTTTAATTGGAATAAATGTAAAGAAGCTGATTGAAACAAAAAAACGATCAGATGATAAACCGAAAGAATTATTGAAAAAGTTTGGTGATAAACCTTCCAAACCTTCCTGATCCTACCTTCCAAAGTAAGCTCTTTGTCTTTTCTCAATAATTAATAAACTAAAAGTTATTTTAATAAGCTGTCATATCAAATGGCACCTCACACAATTTTAACTTTTAACTAGTATCATTATGTTGTTTAAACGTAAATATCCTTTAAAATAGAGAAATTTCTCATTACTCAGCAAATTTACTTCTTTCCAGCTTTTATTATTATTATTTCAATTTTATATTGTAATACAATGGAAAATTATCGAATATTAATTAAAATTATCCTGCCTTATAAATTAAAAGTTGTATAACTCTTTTAAGATCTGTTACAGTTAGTTAAATATAAAATAATCCGTAATTTTCATCAAAATACGTCTTCTATTCTCTCTCACAATTAAAAGTCATTTAATTTCGAGTTCAATACAAACATAAAGCATTATTTGTAAAGGAATCATTAATCATCAAAAGTCAAAATGTTCGTCTACGATATCAATTAATTAAAATTAATTCAACAGAATATAAATCGTGTTATAACAATATTCTAAACTTATAAAGCGTTTACTCAGCATTTATGAACAATTCAGGCAAATGCCCTTTTATTTTCCTAGCTGTTATAACATAACACTGGAAAGTATTATAATCGTGTCAAATTTGACCCTCCGAAGTTTTGCAAATCTCGGTGATTTGAGACTCCCTGGAGCCAAAAAAAGACAAAAATGAAGGAAAGCGTGCTCAGAATGGGGTAAAGATTAATTAATAAACGTACTTGTTTATGGTAACTTATATAGACCTATATAACAGAAAATGCCACACAATTTTAACTTTCAGCTGGTATCATAGTCTTTTTTTCAATGTAAATATTTTTTTTAGTAAATAGAGACCAGTTTCTTATAGAAAGTCCTTAGCATTTATATACTGCGTCATTGTATCTCATGAAATCAAATCAATCCGAAGAAAAGATTTCCAAGTGAATAATTAATAATGCGAAGAACGAGCTTAAAGGATTACTTGTAATTTCAAATAATGATTAATTTGTAAGCCGAAGAATAGAGATTGATCTCTTTGAAATCTACACGTTAATTTCTCTGGTCTTTGTCATTTTATCTACAATTAATTCGAGATAATTGAGGAGTTCTGGTTTGATTTAATGTCGTTACCTCTAATAAATGAAATTAATTTTTATCTGGATAATATCATTTGCAGTAAGTCGTACGATGCTCTTGATATTTAGCATAAAAATCACAAGTTAATGTATTCGTTACACGCATACTTATAAGAGATCAAATTTATCTTACATTTATAATATTAAGGGTTGAACAAGTCTTCTTCCGAATTACAATTAAACCTCGTTATAACGTTCTTAAAATTAAAGCCATTCTTTTAAGGCATGAAAAAATTAAATAGAAAGTTTTTCTCCATAGAGAGAAGGAGAGAATCTATTATTTACTCTGTCTTATTATCATGTACGATTCGTATTGTATGTACGATTCGTATTGTTTTAGAACCTCCCTCCAGTTTCAGACGTTGAATTAAAGTTTGATTGTGTTTTTAAACTAATTTTTAAGCCAAAATTTATTTAATTCAAGTAGAGAATTGCTTTATAATTAATTTATTTTCTTCTCATTTCAACTCGTTTCAATGTGTCGAGTATAATTATCTCATTCATAAACTTATTGAATTATTGTTTAGAAGTTATTGATTATTTACTAAAAACCTAATTACGATGATGTTTAATTGTTTAACTACCTTTCATCGAAGTTTATTCAGTGTTAATTCATATCTATTAATTCCAATTATTGTAAATGAACAATAACTGAATTAAAGTTATATTAAAACAATAATTATATACACATTTAAAAAATTTACAACCAATTCGGGAAATTAATTAGAATGAACCCGAATAATGAAATTAATTCAAGTTACAAGAGAATAAAGGTTTCGTTAATTAATTCAAAAAATATTCATTTAAAACTTGTTTACTAGAAATATTCATAAGAATAATCAATAAAAAAAATTAAAATTTAATAATAAATTAATATTCATTTATAAATATCTGTGTAATTTCACAACTGGTAAATCGCGATCTTTCGAACGATCAAATGCTTATTTCTTATGTAAATTAGGATGTAAGCAGTTCTTAGAAAGGTTGAAAAGTGCTCAATTTAAAATATTTCGAGTAGCATTCAGTGGTGATAATCGTTGTCAAATGCATTCTTCTTGCTTTGTATTCTTGTAGGAGCATCAACCGATCGTTAATTCTTTTTTTTCTTTTATTTCCGCTCTTCTCTTTGAAATTCTAACATCATTTTACGCTCGAATCGACTAATCTCATTAATTCAGTAATTCTGCAGAAGAAAGAATTAAATTTTTTCTTATTTCCTCCATTCTTTTACATAATTTTGCATGTTTCTTATATGTCTAAATAGGGACCACTTTTCTACAGAAAGTACTCTAGGAAAGTACCCCTCTTAACAGATCGTGTGTTTCCTTTTTCTAATCTCATCTCACATTGAGTTAATTTAAAATATTATTTTATATTTTTTAAAATAAATACTTTTTCATATACGATAAGTAATAACTAAAATTCGTAGAAAATTTGCAGTTTCCAAATAAAGGATGAAGAGAAAAAAGGAAAGTCCTCTGATAGTGTCAAACGTGTCACCATCAACAGACATTGTTATATATCTAGACATCGTAACATTAATACAACTTATTTATTACAGTAGCATTCTGATTTTTCGAGGTAATGCGGACCGATGCTACATCGAGTAACAAAAAACATTAATAAAACTGATGGATTTTATGAATTACAGTATACGAATAGTAGTGTGTTCAAATTCGCCTGTTCTCCTCGGTTAATCAGTGTTCTAGTGTACTATAATTAATATAAACAGCATAAACACTTAGTTCTTAATGTCAACAAAACGGAACAGTATTAAGATATCATTCTATTTATCATATTAAAATGGATTTCCCCCCAGTTTTTATACTATTCAGTGTAGAATTTCTGTTTTTAAATTCACATATTTATTAAACCACTCAGTTTTCACCTATCATTCATAAATATTAAGTCTATATTTACCTATCAGATGGCGTAAGTATTTCGAGTAAACGTGTCATTCCTAGTTTTTTTCCATTCATCCTTCAAATAATCCACAAACAGCGAATTTGTCATTATTTTTTGATGTTTCTAATGAATTTCTATTCTAAATTAATATAAATTTCCCGAAATTTATATTAATTGATAAGAGTAAAGGGAGTAAAAGGACTAGTAAATCGTAAATTTCTGGAAAGTTAGGCATTTGGATGCAGTTTTATGGAAGCACGTTGTGTTTATGTTCATCTGTACTTACTAAATCGTCGTTTCTAATTCATTAATTGCAAAATTTAGTCTAATTTCAACTCACTCCAACATTACGAGTTAATATTCTGACATATTTAGTTACAAATGACCTAATAAACTTCCATTAAGTTACAATCGATCGTATTAATTTCAATTTCAATTATGAATAAGTTTATTTCTTTTATATTTTTATGAATTTATTCTATGATATTCATATAAATATTAAAAAATAATAATCTAATTTTTTTATATTCACTCGGCTACTAGTAAGCGATAACAAAGAGTTTAATTAAAATTAATACACATAATGTGTGAAAAATTACAATCCAAACTGATTCTTGAGACAATAAATGAAATAGCCTATATTTAACGAAATTTATGGAAAGTTAATGCATAATTCGTATAATTATATGAGTAGGGAATATAATAATAAATCCTCACAAGTTGTATTCCTTATATAGAGTTAGTAATAACTAGGAAATTTCATACATTAACGAGAGCAGAAAGTAGTTTATTCTGAATTTTGATGAAGAATTGAACACCGAACATGTCTTTCTTAAGAATTCTAAGTGCGTAAAATCGAATTTCATTTAGGAGATTAGAATAAACAATTCATTTATATTCCCACCCCCATCAATAGTTATATAAAAGTAAACTATTTGATGGGGTTTACTCCTAAGTTAGTTTAGGAGTAAACCCCCATCAAATAGTAAATTAGCTAAATGCAAACGAACCTATCATTCCACGCTGGCCGACGTTTAATAATGGATGATATTGAAAAAACAATTTTATAAACGTTACTCTCTCTAGACAAAAAAAAAATACATCAAGAATTAGAATGTAAATTGAATCTCTTTAGACTGAATTACAGAATTTATAGTTTTCGCGTGAATATGTTGCGAGAAGGATCAATGGAGACACAAAATACTAACCTTTTCGATAAAACATCACTCCATTTAAGCCTTTGATATACAGTATATGCTCTTGTTTTTACTGAAATTGTTGTTCTAAATGATCGAAGATAGTTTTAGAAGGAATTTATATGAATAAAAATCTTATCGGAATTGAAAAATATGTAACAAGAATTTAATATCGTATTTTGAATTCAATTTTTCCCCTATTTTCCTCTCGATATCGAATTCAAAAAGCACAAGTTATGTTTTCGATTGAAATTTAATGTGAAGTCAAAACACATTCGATTTTATTTATCGAAAAAGATCTTCAAATACGATTTTTAAACAAATATTGATTGCTTTTTTTACACAAGATTCATCTTGAGACGTTAAAGAACCGCGATTTAATTAATATAAATAGTTGCTCACACTTTATCATTTCGAAATTATCTTCATACTTTAATAATATATTTAAGGAAGTGAATAAAAATTTATTAAATAAACAATAGTAACTATTTATCAATATTTGTCCTTAAAACAAATGTCGTTGAATATCAATAAGTTCTTAGCTTTGTTCTTCGGTTTGTTACATTAAATTACATTACTTCACAACGCCAGGATTCGCCATACAGTAGTAAAATATATAAACAGAGCAAGCACAGTATTATGACAACTGAATCTTAAGATTTATATTTATATTATATACATAAGTCATATATATGTCATTCTGTATTATTCTCTATGAACTCCATGAACTCATTCTTCGTCAAAGTCGTCTGAATTTGAAAACTGATTCATTCAGGTTATTTCGCCTGTCTTTGAGGGTAATTTTTAGTTGCATCGATTTAGTTTTAGTTTCAACAATTATGTAGTTGAAGTTAACAAGGGAAGTGGTATCTATTTAAAGTTTAAAACGTGGAGAAAACACGGAAAACTCCACGACGCTTCTCAGGCACCAACCCGCGACCAATTAACATTGTTCAGCACTTTTCTTCACTCGCTCACTAGTGGTTCTAATCATAAACGAAATCCGAATTATTGTCCTTTAGACAGATATTCTTAAACTTTCAGAGGTTGGCTAATGACTTTTTAAACTAAAATTTGATTTCTTATTACTGTGCAATCCAATTTAATCTTTCATGACAGTCAACTAATAGCAGTCCTTGTTCATATAAGCTCAATAAATTCAATCAAATCCCTGCCGTATAAGTATAAAGTTAATGGTTACTCGTCCTCAAACTCATAATATTTAAGAGCTGCTGCTGTAGACTAAATATCTATACAAGCTTTCTTCTAAAATCTCTATATAACACTGATCCCTTCGTACAGAAAAGTGTTCGCTAAAGAAAGGTTTTGTAAAAATTACCTTTCAATGTCGTACTATTTATACTTAAAAGTATATAATACACTTATAAGTGAAATGAAATTACATATACAACTACTGAGTATTTAAATCCCCGAAATTTTTTGGAGTGACTTTCTGGAAATTTCAGAACTCATTCCTCATCACTTGGACGCCCATTGTGGGCCTGACCGAACCCAAAATGATTCGGAAATCAGTCGTTTAACCAATTGGGCACTGGTAACCAGTGCCTCCGAGAGAAGAGAGCTGTAGATTTTTTACTGGGCCAGTGAAAACTTAGGGCCTCGTAAAGATTTCTATCCCCTATAAAATTGCATTTCTTTAACTATCTTTTTATGAATAAAGAGAAACATTCTTCGTGTTTCATTGGTTTAAAACACATAAGGTTAAATTGCCCAGCTCTATTCCTCGACCCCACATAACGTCTCGATGTCCCCTCTGGTGGACCCTTGCCTCAGTAAATAGAGTTTATCAAGTATAGAGAGAATGCTTAAATATTAACGAGTTTTATTTTTCTCATTCTGATTTTTCTGTTGGAGAGTTTCGAAAAGTAAAGTCAGAAAACTCAGAATAATTTATCGTATATACTTAGTAATAATAAAGAAGTGGCAATAATTAAATATATTGATATTCCTGAGAAATATTTTATTATTTTAAAATATTAAGATATTTCATTAATTTTTAATTCCTCTGTAATAATAGAATCTATTCAGAAACTTCCGAACTTTAAAATTATTATTTTCACATTCGAAAGTTTCTGCACAGATTCTATAAAGGTATAAACAGTTTATATAATATTTACATTCACAGCTTTGTCTAATGTATTGTGTATTTTGTATATTTTTAGGAGAAAAAATTATACTGTTACATTCTCTCTCTCTGATTATTTATTTAAAATTAACAGATAGTTCAATTTAACACTTACAACATTAAAAATTCTTACTTTATCTTGACTTAAAGGTACAGTACTTAAATAAGAATTAATCTCCTATTGGTGCTAGAAATAATATTTTGGTTAAAAAAAACTTATTTTTTTTACTTATGAAAGTATTTCGTAGCCAAAAGAGATTTTGCTTTGTAACTCTACACGAACTGTACTTTGCAAAGTATAAAAGTGACTTTTTGATATTTTTCTCTGGCCATTTCTTTGTCATTCGAAAGCTTCTAAATTAATCTATAGGTACTGTACTTAATATTGTACTTTCTTGAGCATTATTCTTCTTTTCTATGTTTTGCTTTAGAGATTAGATTTATAGTAATATAATGCAAATTTTACATTTTATAGTGTCAAAAATTACAACTGTTAACACAGGGTGGTTATAATTGAAGTGATCCTACACAAACTCACTGGAGCTGGTTTTAATAGACTTTTGTCGGTGAAACTCGGTTCCTATACTATTCACACCACCGACAATAGGTTCGGACCCCATTACAGAGTTGTCCAAGTGATGTTTTCCGGTTTTTCTTTACGTGTTTTAATATTTGTTTTTAATAGGAAGTCCTCCGGAATAAAGCCACTTGACAGATCATTCATGTCTTACGTTGCCTTACTCTAATCATTTTCAACCGGGATTCCGCAAAACAGTGCTCAGCAACGCCATAACGTTTCTTATATATATTAGTAAAAGAACGAAATGTTCAATAACTGGACACTGATAAAGAAGAAGAGGGTGCCGCAAGAAAAAAGTAACTAATCTGGGGTACCATTATCGGTGAAAAGGTCGAAAAACAATTGCCTTATTCCATCAAAGTAAACCATAGCAATCTTCAATTTCTCATCAGTAAAATGATTAAAATGAGGGAAATTTTAATAAATTTTGAGATTATCATTCATTCTTATTACATTTTCTTCCACGATAATCCCTAATCGATTTTAGTTAGAAACAAGAATGTATCTTGAATTAACAACTTTTTTGTCTTCTTTTCACTTTATACGTGGAGATTTTTTTAAAAATAAATTTATTTAATAATGCAGTCAAATCTCTGAACAAAAGCCACTAAAAGAAACTTAAAAAATCCAAAAAAAAACAAAGAAATGATCGTCGTTTGATGGTTAATTACATTTACTGAGAAATTCATGCAAATAACAAGAGAAAGTTTAATATTGTGTAAAAGTAATTAAAACTTTATCGATCTTCCAATTAAATTATTTCAAATTGAATAAATTAATTTCATTTAAAAATGTTTAATTTTGGTAATTTTAATTTGATTACAATATAATAAATTTAATTATGATTTTAAATATCCTGTATTATAGTTAAACGATGCTATCTAATAATTGAAGTGTGACAAAATATTTATATACGCGTATAGTGTTAATTAATTACAAAGAAATCATTATTGAACAATTAATTTATCGTCTTTCCATCGTTTGAAATTAAAATGAAGAACATGATGTTATGTAAAATCCTATTACAGTTTCAATCGATCGCTACTTACAAGAGATTTCATTATCTTCCATAAGTTTTCAGCTACATTATTTTTATGTTCATTTCGATTTTGTCTCGTGTAACCTTCCTTTCATTAGCTACTATCGTGTGACAAGGTTGATCGGTTGGTTGATGGAATAATGTAACGCAGCGCAGCTTTCAGTCAAGTGTTTCCTTACGGGAAGACTTTCTATGGGAAACTGGAAACTGGCTCCTATTTTAATGTTAGACCCGTGACATAGATGCGGAAAATTCCAAGCAACCAGTCTGCTTGTCAGGTGCGAACCCACGACCAGATTACGATAGTTTTATTCACTGGTGAATTTTTCATGGGCAGTTTGTCTCCCCTTGTGACTTGTCGGAACCCATGATTGAAATAGACAAAAGTTCTGTCTTTGTGCCCACAGGGCTGAAAAAGTTATTATTATTTAACATTCTGAAGCTATAATATGTTTTTAAATACATTAAAATCAAGAGAAAATAGCATTGCATTTATTTTGCTATAAAGTTTTGAATATAATAATTTAATCTAAAAAATTTAATAAATTATTCAATAAAAACATTTTTTGAGCTTATAAAAATATATTATAAAGCGTTTTATTGCCGAATTTTTATATAAACTTTGAAGTTTATACTCTGTAAGAGTACTTACGAGTAAATTAGAATGTATTAAACTAATATGTTTTTTAATAAAAGAAAAATTTTAATACCAAAATTAAGCATAAAATTACTAGATATAT
>NW_019384802.1:131379-147509 GCF_000671375.1 Centruroides sculpturatus | reverse complement strand
TTTTTTTTATTTAATAATTTTAATTATAATTAAAATAAATTTTATGACACTACGTAAATATAATTCGAATAAATTCAAGTTTAAATAATTATTTTAAAAAAATAAGAAACAAAAATTTTTATTTTTTTTAATCATGTCTATTGATTTTTATTCTTTGTTATTTGTAAACGAAACAAAATATTTTTACACGCATCCGTTAATTATTAATGAATTAATATAAAACTAATTTTGAATTAATTAGTTTTGTAACGTGGTTAATAGCCTTGTCAGCGGTTGCGAATGAGGGGAATGTTGTATCCGAGAAACACCTCCAGAGGGTAACACAGAGCCGGACGTTACCTGACATTATTATGTAAGGAGAAGGAGTACGGAAAGTCCGTTTCCAGTTAATATCGATTTTGTCTTGTTGTATGTCTTTTGTTTGTTTTATTTGTATGTTAGAAATTGATATAGAAGCGTTAAATATGTTTTATCCAAGTAACGAAAATGGTGTGTGGCAAAAGTTTCCTCTTCTTTCGCTAGGTGTAGTGTGAGACTGGAGGATGTTAGATCGCGAGCGCCACGAGTGATAGTGGATAGAAGAAACTGGTCGTGGTGAGGATGTCCAGAGAAGTCACTCTACTACTGTGTAAGTTCTGTTATTATCCTTATACACACGCTTATTAACCTTAGATAATGGCTTGAAAATAATCTAAAAACGATCTAAAGTTTTTTTTAAACTAATAATTACTAAAAATACGGAATTTTAGAAATGATTTTTGTTTGTTTGGTTTGCAACCTTTCCATGAATTTCTAACTAAAATTATTATGTGAAAATTCGAGAATTAATAAAATATTTTGGACAGAGAATCGTTTTATTTTCTCCTAAAATATGCCCAAACAATAAGTGTATTGTATTCAAGAAAATCAAATAATTTTAATTTTTTGTACTTAAACTTTTTAAGTTTCGTGTTTATCTCGATCCATCGAATGAAACTTTAATCCATGGACTTTAGATTCTATAAATCAATTAATTAAAACTCTTTTTCTCTTTCCTACAAATATAGCACATATAAATTATTTATATAAATATAGACAACTTATACTGTATATATAGTGATTTTAGATAGTAATGCTTGCTTCACTGTAAAATAGTTCTTCAGAATCCTTAAATTTTGACCCAATTGAGAATTCCTAGACGAATCTTCTCAAGTACTAACCTCTCGTAATAATCCAATTCTTTAACTTAAATTCTCGATTTCTCATCTTACTTTAATGATATTAACTATTTAATATCGAATTGCAAATTATTTTGGGCATAGTTTTCTATTAATCGTTGGTAAGAAATGAATATTTATTAAAAATAAAGATAAAGAAGTAATGTTTTCTGAGCATAAAGTAAAATAAATAATGAAGCATCGACGAAACAATACTTGTTTATATCTAACTAATATTAACTTAAATGGATTGATGGAATAATGCAATGCAACATATCGGTGATTTTTCAGGGGAAACAGTACTTTACGGGAAAACTTTTATAGGAAACTAGTTCCTATTTAGATGTTAAAAACTATTAGTGTTTATCAGTGTTCAGTGGTTTAATTAAGATAACGTCATCTTCATCCTGTTTTACATCAAAATGAACGATAGGATGTTACTGTATTGTGTAAACATGATGGAGAACCAAACATATATGAACATTAAGTAACTACGATCAATCAAATTCTTAATACTCTTTCGACATAAGAGAATTGTTAAATATAAGAAAGATTAATAATTATTATTTTGTATAATTTATTAAGGAAAATATATAATTTGAAACAAGAAAATATTTTGAAACATTAATCAATCGAATTTCATTACTCGGTATTCACTGAGTAATGAAATTCGATTGATTAATGTTGTCAAAACATCTGAATGTTATCACTGCTTGCTGGTAAAGAAAAGTTCTAATATTTTAATTAAATTTTGACCTATTAACATTAAATAATAATATAAAATTCGAAAAACGTGTGACAGTAAAAATTGTAACAGAAAATTTATTATTTAATGCTAATAGAAGATATTTCTATAGCATCCTTCACTTTTATATCGCGCTTAGATATATTTTGTGTATTATAGTTATTGAAATTTAGAATAATGAACTTAATCAAGAGCAGAAAAATGTAATAAAATTTATTTATATTATTCTCTAAACTTAGAAATAAACGCATTGGAAAAAAATGACTGCTTTAAACAATAAAATTAACTAATGAAGTAAAGTCAATTGCTTGTATTAAACGACGTCTTGATGAATAAATACGGGATGATCCAAAGATAAGTTAACCGAACTATTTAAAAACAGTAATATCAATGATATTCAAAAGAAAGACATACCCTCAATTTTGACTTTAAAATAAATCTTCTTTATCTACTTTACAATACATGCAGAAATTATTTGTCAAAATTAAATGAGTATTAAAAATTTAATTATTAACTTTTTTGTAATAAAAGATTAATTTTTTAGCTTAGATTATTCTTAATTTCAAGTCTAATCAAACGTATTTGTCTTTATTAAAATTCCTTAATTTTGCGACTTAGTAAACGTCGATCACCTTTTACTGTGTTAGATTCATTGCGTTACATGTTGCAAAATAAAAGTTATTAAGTTCTCTTTTTTGCATTCAAAATTACCTTAAAATTATTGTATTTATTTAATTATTTTCCTGGTATTTTCCGGTTTATCTTCACTTGTATAACTCCTAAAAATGAACCAATTTCTCATAAAAGTCCTCTCGAAAGGCAGTCCTCACTTTGCACATCGTCCACGCGCTGTGTTGCTTTATCACGCGAATGTTGCAAATTGGCAGACTCGAAAGTTTCTCTCTGAAGTTAAATACTTTTAAATGTATTCTGAGGTTACCAGTAAATAACGTAATGCAGATTTGGGTGGTTAGTATGTAGGTAATCACTACCATGAGTTACAAAATCTTTATGTAATAGTATGAACTCAACTCTTAGCTAAGAGAATTTATTTTTTCCCCTGGAGTGTTTAATAGCAAACAATACCATTTATGTCACTGCTTTGTACGTTATCCGTGTAATTAATAAAATAAGGCTCATTAACTGTACTCTTTAGTACATTTAAGAGGTTTGATCCAGGATATCCTTACGTAATTTTGTGCGACAGCGTTAATGAAATGGTAGTTGAAAATTATATAAAAATAGAGTTACGTAATTTATGGACGATCTTCTGTCAATAATAATTTCAAGAGAGTCAAGATATATTGTCAACAATAGCGTGCTTTTTGATTATGATGATTTAAAATAACGATAACGATACTTTTTATCCGAAATCATGCAATTTTTTTTATTGAAAATTATGTTGTAATTTACGTTTTAAGAAGTTCAAATGACAAATCGATGTACGTATTATGCGAATTTAATGTAGGCGTTTAATGGATGAGAAATATTGTATTATGAAACATCGAATAAACAGTGTTTTTCGTATTTAATTTAAAAAAAATGTTCCATTTTATCATTTGATTTAATACAATAGCCCCTTGTTATATCCTGCCTCATTACATCGCTCATATTGTTTGTCTGTCGACACGAGTGATATAATAACGGGCTACTGTATTTAATTTTCAAAAATCCCAAGTAAATTCATAAAATTAGTAATTTTGACTTCGTTTGTTGTCTTCTAATTTCGTAATATTAGGTTGATGTAATAATACATCAATTTACATTAACAGAAATAAAAACAGCAATGTAGTTTTTAAAATAGAATTTTATTTTTATTAATTTTTCTCGAAGCATTTTTTTAAAGTTAGCCTATATTTATACATTGATTTATTAAATTTCATGTTCATTGGGTATGACATTTCTTATCTACAGGCAGATTATCAATCACCAAAGAAGCAAGGGTGACAACTTTTTAGACAAAATGTTGTAAGGTAATTTTTCATTTGTGATAAATTCTCTTTCTGCCGAAATAGCTGATCAAAATAATTTTTAAAGACATATGGTAAATTACAATTTTGATCTTATTAGAAATAAGTCTTTTTCTAAAGCAATTGCTAAAAATATATTAATCCTACAACTATAATAAATTATTTTTAATAAAGCCTTTAAAGAGTACGCTTTATAATCCAAATGATTCATAATTTGGTTTCATTTATAAAATAATTGTCATATTTTCGTTGTTTTTCATACTTGTATATGATATAATATTATAGTTTTATTTCTTTTTGGATTTGTGGAATAAGGCAATGCAACACTTGGGACACGTTCCAAGGAGGAGGTGCATTACGGAAGGACTTTCTGTAAGAACTGGCTTCTATTTCAGTGTTAGACACGTGAAGAAAATTCGGAAAACTTCACCCGTTGGTGAAGAACGAATCCACAACCAGTTTTTGGATTTACGGTATTCTCGATTCAATCATTATTAACTAAATTAATGTATATTTTTTCTCTAAACTTTATTGATTATAATCAAATCAAGAGATATGAATTTGAATTTTAAATTTACATTATGCTATTCGAATATCTAAACGTGATTTCGACGAGAAGAACAATTAGTTGATTTAAACAAAACGATATTAAACGTAGCAATCATAAATCTGAATTAAATTAAATTATCAAAAACCGAATTAAATACGATGGACCTTTTGTAAATAAAATATCATTTTTATACAGTCTGATAACATTACTAGAATGTAACTCTTGACATCTTATACCATAAAGTGTTCAAATTCATATCTGTATTTTACAAACTCTTACTGTACTTTTTATTATGGCTGTGATCACTTAAGTTCTTTAAAAACATCTTTACAGATGCCCCTGGAGAGTGATGTAGAGAAGTCATTCAGAGAAATATTTCAGTATAGGATATCAAGAAAAGGATATTCGACGATCCTTCTTATGGAATGACTTCTTTGGAATATCCAGGATATCGTGTTAATCCGTATCAATATTTAGCAAAATCGAATTAGTTATACATAAAGTTGAATTGAAAAAAATGTCAAAATTAAACTCGTGCAATTACATCTCCAAATTCGCTTAAAAATAGTTAAGTTATATTCATAAATTTTTAATGATGCAGCACACTTTGCTGAATCAATTAATAATACACTAGACACTTCCTAAACCAGTTATAATTTGCACAGACGGTGATTACTGAATGTGTATAACCTAAAGTCTGCCTAAAGGCATTGAATAACGTGATCTATCGCACTTCGGTATTGATTATTATTGGAATTAGACGGGTAAACAATACGACTTGTTTCGATATTAATACAATCGAAAGTAGCGAGTAAAATCTGAAATAAAAAGTCAATAATTTTTGTTTCTCGTAGTTGACCTTCCCAAAAATCAATATTTCTATCATAGGAATATGAAGAATTTTAAATATTAAAATATTTTATATTTGATAAACTATTATTCAATTAAGTTAAATAAACTTATGCAAGAGATTCCATAATTACTAAAATAAGTAATGAAAAGTTAAAAATGTTTTCATGAAACAATACGTTACCATTATTTTTATATTTTAAATATTAAGTTGACAATAATAAATTGCACAGCTACGTACGAATTTATGAAGCTAATAAGAAATATTACTAGAGAAAATTTGAAAGATTCTGAAAATAAATGAATTGTATCTTTTCTGTTTAAATTAATTACATAGGCGAACTGTATATATATAATTATTAAAAGAAACGAAGAACAAATTAAACAAAACCAAACAGAAATATCAACACAATATCTCGCAATTACACGACTATAACTTATGCTAAAAAGATTTTAAAAATGCAATTATATTGTCTTATGTTTGGATGAAAAAAAAACAAAAGTTATCTAATGAAATAAATTACATCAATCAAACTCAAAGACATTTTTATTACGAATCCTATCGAATCCTATTTTTGGTATTGTATGAAACAATACGAAAAATACATAAAATTCTATGCTATTTTATTTATTAAAACACAAAACTACAAAATCTCAATTAAAATCCATAAAAAATTTTTCAAATTAAAATAAAAATAAAATAAAACCTGCAGCAACATTCGCTCTCATTCTGTATCCATACTCCAATCTCATACTCAATAGAAGAAGCATCATCTTAAAGATTTATCATCTTTAAACGTTCTTTTAATATTTTTAAAACACAAAACAGTTCTTTTAATTCTAAGAAATAACAAAACAAATCTTAATTAGATTCTAAAGAATTTTTGTAAAACTTTCATTTCGAAAAAATGTTAGTATTAACGGATTAATGCTGACCCAGTTAAATTATTTTTTGTTTTATTAATTAAATATATAAATTATAAAAGTCGAAATTTATATAATTAGACACTATGTAATCTATATAAAATAAAAATTGATTAATACGTTAAATTTAAAGTATATAAAGACGAAAATATATTTAATTGAAACCTAAATATTCATTATATTCACGAAAAAATCATTTAAATATCAAACTATTATTAAACTATTTGAAAATATGTTTATGTTGTAAAAAAGACCTTTTATTAATCCATAACGAGAATATAAAAATAATAGCCATTGTTTACAGGTTGCATTCAATAATGGCCGTTGTTCGAGTGTAGCCATTATTGCATGCTTGACTGAATGTAAAAACCTGTAATTCATTCAAAAAATCGAAGTGGAGATTCAAAGCAATTTCTACATACCATAATATCAAGTCCATACATACCATAACTTGACATAGTACAATAGAGAAAGCTCTTTTAAACTTGCTCTTATTGATGTTTCTTACAATTGTGTTACTTTAATTATATCATTTAATAATATATTCTACTCTTCAACAGATGTCATAACATCAATCCTTACACTATGTAAGAAATATTCTGCATTCAATCGCAACTATTTCATTAAATATTCAATATCTTTCCCAAACTTTAATATTTCTCTGAAAAACTCCAAATTTCTATAATAATTTTATAGAGAAATATTTAATGTAAAAACTCTCATCATGTGTTTGATAAAGAAAGAAAAAAGAGAAGAATTGTAGAGGAAATCAAATAAAAAAAATATATAAAAATAACTTTTAACGTTTTCAAAAACTTGTATAGAAAATATAAGTGAAAAAGTCTTTCCATCTTCAAAGCAATATTTATATTTTCAATATTTATGTTTTTTTCTGTTTATAAAATATATTCTCACACGTAAATCATATTTTAGTATTCAATATTTATTTCTAAAAATCTAAAATCGAAATATAAAATTAAATTATCTAATTTATAAACTAAGATATAAAATGCAACTCTTCGTCTTTAATAAAACGATGACAGAACAAAAAATTGAACATTCAAAAAACAGTGAATATTGGTAGTTGTCGTGGGTTCGTGTCTCATCAACAGGATGACCATGTGGAGTTTTCCTTGTTTTCTTCACTTTTGTAGCACCCAAATAGGGGCAAGTTTCCCATAAAATACTTCACGGAAAGCATTTCTTCCATTGGCAAATACCTCACGTGTGCAACATATGGGCAAATCACCAGTGTTCGGTGGTTAGTTGCAAAGGGAGGACAAATATCGTCCATTAGCTTCTTTTATATTTGCAGAATAGTCTAGAAATAATGACTTTTCTGTCGTTTGTTGATAATTGAATTTGGGACCGCTTCCTTGGGGATTAAGAACAGGGCAACAAAGACGATTAGGAGGCACGTTCCCCAAGTACCCTCAATATATGGGCGCTCCTGAGTTTGTGTGTGTTCGTGTGTATGTGTTTGCATTGTAGTGACGTTCCCCACTAACAATAACGTCGAACGTCGAGCGCCGCTATCTTGTAAGCTGTGCTCGACGTTCGCCGTTCACGTTTTAGAAATGAAAGAAAATAAATAAAAGCGTTTTTTAAAATTATTTTAAAAAACGCTTTTATTTTTTTCTCATTTATTTTCTTTCATTTATTTCTTTTCTTTCAAACACTTTTATTAGTTGTTTTTCGAGTTAAAGTTTATTTTTTCTGTGAATTTAATGTAAACTAATTTAAAATAATTTTATCTTTCTGTTCGTGATTTAAATTAAGACTTCATTTAAACTGTAATTATTGTTTTTTCTTTCTTATTTTGATTCAATTAGTTTTAATCCTAGTACAAAATGGGGAAAGTATGTTTAGATCATATCGATCAAAATAAACGAAGTGTTTGATTTCGAATATAGAACAAACCTGGAATTTACGGTGTAAGTTTGCTTTTATGTATTTTTTCTTGGTACTTTCTACTGATAGAATAGCAGTTATCAGTGTGAAAAGTTACTAAAGTCACGCTTTATGCTTCAATAGCCATCAATTCATCAATTCAACTTATCGTTTGACAACGTCTTAAGTTTAGCTTTGTTTCTTTTATAGATAAGCGATAAGAATCATCAAGTACTCGCCTTCGTTATTATCGTATTAATATTGATAGCCTCCACATACAATTTACACAAGGTAAGATTTATTTTGAACTCTGCAAAGGAACTAAATTGACAGTTGTGAATTTTATCAGATGTAGTGGAGTGAAGTAAGGCAACGCAACACATAGGCAATCTGTAAAGGAGGGTGCCTTCCGGGAGGATTATGGATGGGAAACTGATCCCTAATCAGGTGTAAGACGAAGAAACGCCGAAAAACTTCACGAGGCCGGTCCGTTCTTTAGGCGCGAAGCCGCGACCAAAGAAAGTATCAATGTTCAGTAGTTTTATTATCACGTGACATTTCAGTTAGTACCAAGTGATTGATATTCGAGTTAATACCACGTGCTTCGGAACATGAATTAAACATTTCCATCATTTATAAATTATTACCATCTCTTTTTGAATGTAATATATTTTCATTCAAAAGAGCTAATAAAGATATTTTATAAACTCTCTCTTTGTTTGAAGTACAAAATAAAAGTACATAATTTACATATATTTACATTAATATCTGTTTTGAATGTATTTAAAGAATTGATGAATATTAACGTTTCTTCAAAACTATCTCAAGAAATGTTAATATTTTTATTTGAATTTTATTCATAGAACAGAAGATTATCTTTTAATACTTCGTAAATTAAACTACACGTGATTTATACGTGGAAAATAAAATATAAATATCCTTTTCATTTTCATATTTTAAAAAATATCGATTATTTCATAATTTACACATTGTGGCAATTAAGTTAACACGCTTTACTTCATATATATATTTATTTAAATTAATTAAAAAGAATACAATTTTATATTCAAAAATGCTAACCCGTTACGACAACTTTATTGTAAGTTATTTATGATGGAAACGTAACACTTTAACATCCAGTAATCCACTCGCCATTTGGAATTTCTTCAATCTTTCACAGTTTTCGACTCACAATTTAAACAAAATATATTATTTAAAATTTATTTTGTCCTCGAGATATATTTTCTTGTGAAAATTGTGTGCATTGTATTCGCGTGAGTCATTTTCTTTCTTTTTGACTCCAAATAAGCTGTTTGTATTCGAGTCACAGTCGTTAAGATAAAAGACTGAAGATGCTGAGTGATCTGCAACAGCTACTAAGGATTCGTAAGGAGGTTCCTTCACTTCCGCGAAATTTTCCAGATTCTCTTCACGTGTTTAGTACTGAAATAGGAGCCAGTTTTCCATAGAAAGTCCTCTCGGGACACACTTCTCCCTCGCAGATCATCCACGTGTTGCATTGCCTTACATCATCAATTCAATCCGAATATTCATTCTGCAAAGGAAAAAAACTGAACCCAAGAATTTTAAAATAAGACACATTTAAGACACGAGTTAAATATTATCAATTTTACTTATATTTAAGATTTCTTTCTCTGTATCTATGCAATAACGAAATTCTTCAGATGACTCAATTAATTTACAGTTAAAAAAACATATATTTAATTAATTTATTTTACAAATTTTCTGTTTTATAACCAAAACTGTTTCGATACAAATAACACTTTCTGACAGCGAGTAAACGATCATACTGGAAGCTGATAAGTTTTGAATTATTATAGTATAATGATCTATGTTATGAACTAAGCAATCTCATTTAGCTTTCACGGATGTATATACAAGGTCTGTCATTTTGTTTCAACTTATATACAGAATTTAGCAAGTTTAGATGAAGTTTAAAGCCGCGGGGAGTTTGTATAAAATGTCTGTGCAAAGAAATAACTACAGTACTTCCTTATGTATAAAGCATCGTAAAGGTAACTTGTACTTTAAAATGTTTTCCCAGAAACCCACGCTTATATCCTTACTTTTGAATATAAACTGCGTTATATCACGACATAAATTTGAATTTTAATAAGTTGCAAAGAATACGCAATATAAATGAATGCGAAGCTGAAAATATTCACTCCCTTCTTCTGACCTCTATACAGTTGAAAATAGAATAGACTTCGCATTTACTCTAATAGTAAACTATAGCGAATAATAACTTATAAATAATTCATACATTTTTAAGATTTTTAAATTTTTGTTTATAAAGATTTAAATAAATTTATATCTTATAGTTTTTATACGAAACTAAGCGTTAAACTATAGGAATCTTTAGTGTTTAGACTTCTATCATAAAGTAAGATTCTCGAGTGTTATGAGAGTTTGAGTGCCAAAAAATACAGCCTAAAACGAAATTCGTGTAAATTTGTATTGCACACACCCACCTGTGTGTTTAGCACGGCCACCTGTCGAACAGACGATATAACAGGTAACAAATTCAATATTAGATGAGGAGGTGCGGAAACGTTTTCTTGTCGGCTAATCGCATTGTTAAATATTTAAATATTTTATTAAATTAGAAGTACGGAGTTGCAAAAAGGGTATATAAATCCGATTATTAGCCTACATTAAAATTTACAGTCATTTATTTCAGAATTTTCTATGTAGGTGGAGTTACAGAGGATCCATATATCTAGAAACCCCTGTTTCAAGGTTCATCTATGTAAAAAATAAAATAGTTTAAAGAAAAGTTAAAAAATCTCATATAAATTGCTGCTATATTTCTGTGTATATTATCTACTTGGAAAAGTAAATATTTTGTTTTGACTTTTTGACTAAGATTTTCTCTCATTGCTAATCGGAAACTTTACCAGTATAATAAGTCCTATTAGTAAACAGACAATATACACAGAAATGTAAAAAGTAAGGGCAAAGAGGTAAAAAGAATGCACGAATTAGCATTAATTAATAATTCAATTATTTTTATATATAAAATATTAATTAATATTATTAATTATAATAATAAAAGAAATATATCCTATAATTAATGAAATAATAAGAATGCATAATAATATTTTAATTATTAATTAAAACATTATTATCCAATCTTTATCGAAGAATTTCAGGCTAAGTTAATATCTCTTCTAAATTGTCATGTTTATCAGTGTTAATATACAGTAATTGTTCTAAATGTATAATAATAATTAATTTCTTCCAACATTTTACGGTTATTGTTATATAAAGTAATTAGTTCTATGATAATCACATTAAAAGGATTAATACAGGGGAGCGCAAAAGTAGCCTATGTATACAATTGTTATTATGGAAAAAACCATACAGGAAGAAAATAGGAAGAAAATACATTTACTTTTATGTACAAAATAAATAAGGAATACAAAGTAATAAAAGATAATAAAAAAATAATAATGGACACCAAACATATATATTTCTCGGATTCTCAACTGTATACCTACTTTTGCACCCCCTGTATTTCATAATTAAGTTCAGAAGAACTAAAACATAATTTTGAATTTGAAATTTGTGTTACCACGAATAAAGAAAACAGGGAAACTCCACGTGGAAGTCTGTGAGGCGAGAGTCTACGATCCATGACCAAATATGAGTTTAGTGGTTTTAAATACAGAAGTAGAATATATCACTTCTGCTCGCTCATTAGTAGCCCAATGAATAAAACCCTCTCGAAACTCGTAGTTTGTCGTGGGTTCGCACCACTGACCACGCGGAATTTTCCGGGTTTCCTCCACAAATGAGTAGGGACTAGTTTCGCATAGAAAGTCTTCTCGGGAGGATTCCCCTTGCAGATCATCCAAGTGTTGCGTTGCTTATCCCGTCAATTCAATTCACTTCTACTCTGTCTGTCACTAACGTCTTTGTACAAATAATTATTTCCATTTGACGAATGATTTGTTACTAAATGTTACACAAAAATAAGGGATGCATAAATCTATAATTCGTACACTTGACAACATCTTAAAGCCATATTATATTAAGTATGATAAATTTCATTCAATTGGAACAATGGAGTATGACTTAGGCATATTCATTGTGTAAGAGATCTGCATTTTAACGAACTTTCTCTTAAAAAATAAGAAATAATTTAGATAAAAAGATATTTCCCTTTCAAAATACATTTTCATTCAGATGAAAAATTGATTTTTACAAGTAATAAAAATAACTTTCTCAATAAAAAGAAAGCTTAATAATGGAAATATATTGTTCTCGTTTGTCATTAAAATTGTGTGTTTGATCCATAATTCTTTATTTTCAACCAAGAAATTTCACCCGATAATTACAAATATATTTTTTCATTATATTTAAAATAGATTTACTACCTTATTTCGTCAATTAAATTGCATTAAAACATAATAAATAATTGAAAGCTTAGGGATATGAATACAGTCAAACCTCGATATAACGTCAGAATGTTTGCCTCCTAAATCATATATGGCAAAAAGCCGAAATAAGATATGCATTTTATAAAACAACAAAGTCCACACAAGTGTAAAGTACGAGTTTGCCAGATGGATGAGAAGTAAGACGTCTGCGTGTCACCGATTCCTTTTAATTTTAATTGGATGTTTGTGTTCTTTCTAAAGGACTTCTTTTACCTCTGGCGGCATGAAGCCTAAAAAATAAGGCCTGTCGCCACGAATCCCTATTGGGCAGACTTATCTTCGATTTGTTTAACGATTTATTCATTGATAAATACTTCAAGACCAGGAGTTGAAAAGCACAGTTAAGAATGTTTCTTGTGGAAGAATGTTCATTTTATTAATTAATATTGTAAATTTTTAAATATTATTTAACAATTTATAATTATAATTAATGTGTAGCTTACAATTTATTCATCTATATTACTCTTTTTATTATATAAGTTACATTTAAATTGTTTAAAAGACGATTGTAGATTTCAACTCGTGACATTTTTACATGAAAAAAAAACTAATATTGAAGTTCGAAAGTTATATTTATCAGTTAAAATAAATTCTTAAAAATTTAAATTTCCTTGGCACATAAATCATTTAAAATTAGATCAAGGACTTGAATATAAATAAGAATTTTCAATTCTCTATTTAATTACAGGAAAGATTATTCTTTCACACGTAATCATTGGCATTTTACGAAGGAAGTGCAATTTGGAAAGACGTTTTTTACAAAATTGTTTAAGCAAATGTAATTTGTAATACTTCTAAAGGGCCACATCTTTACGACACACGTAAATAAAATTGAATGGTGGAACAATTCTTAATAATAGGTAAAAAGTAATACTAATTCTTCAAAAACATACCTGTAAGGTTTACAGGTACAAAAACTACCGTCAAGCAAGAGTAAATCAATCGTTTCCAAATCATTATCATTTTATCTTAGATATATTGTACAATACACGAAACACAACAAAGTAAGAACCTTCCTTCAATGACTACGTTTTACAGTCGTAATTATTGGCTATGGAAAGTCGTGATATCAGGGACCCCAAGTAATCGTTCCGACGTCAAAAGCTGTAACAGTGGTGTCAAGCATTTTCATAAGATACAGTTTTGGTATCGGTGCCAATGGCAGTTTAATAAAACAATATTTCGGTTTCCAAACGCACACTTGGCGGTGTATTACAGATTTATTTCATTCCTAATTATTGTAGTTTATTTCATTATAAACAGTTTCAAGGAATTGTTATCACATTATATACATTTTAAAGCGCAGTGAAAGGAATTGTGATCTGTAATCAATGCATCGCAGTTCCACTTTCAGGAGAAAAGTGGATTTTTTCCATCTCTAATCCAGAGTTCGAACAATAAATTAATATAAACTTATATAATTTAAATAAGTTTAATATTCTATTATTTAAAAATTTAAATTTTTTCAAAAGGAGCCCAAGAGGACATTTCGCAAAACCTAACTTTTTTGACTGGAAGAGAATAGAACTTTTAAGTGAAATGAAAAATATGAATAGAATAAATAATGAATCTTAGTTCAGGCTACTCCAAGTAATTAACGTGTTTACTAAGGACTAATTGAAGCAATGAGTTGATACATTTCAAACTCCATGCTGTACATTAGTGTGAACTGAATATATCGGATACATTTATGAGGATGAAAACGTTTATAGACATTTATTTATTATTTACAATGTTATCATTAGCATATTATAATAAAGTCTGACTAAAAATTTTTATGATGTAATAGCCTGTAATTTCTGAAATATTGAAAAAATTATTCCTTTTATATTTATATATAGAAAGTACTATATCAAATTCAACATTTTGATATTACTATAAAATAAGTATTGTCAACAGTTTTATTATAAAATATTTTTCCAATTATAAGTAAATGTGTCTTACTCACAATGAAAACTAATGGATAAACATTGAAGTACTGTAATATCTTTCTTTCAACCCATTTATTCGATTATCGTGTGAGAACTGTGAACTGAATTTAATGAAACTTTGCACATATTTAGCAAAATCCTGGGAAGGATATAGGCTATTTAAGTCTGTCTATTGTTCTGTTCGAGTATCACGTGAGAACGTCTGAATCCTTCTCAGGCTATACAATGTATTTAAAGTAAATTTCGATTTAAAATTGTTTTTGGTTTTTGGATATTCTTATTCCTATATGCATTTCTATACGAGTATATTAATATAGCATTTTTTCAAGGAAACGGATGCTTCAGCTAATCTACTGTAAAACAAAACAATTCCTTCATAGATGAACATTAAACGTGACATTTAAGTGATTCGATGAGAATGCTATATTCTCGTTTAATGTAAGAAAATAAACTAATTTGCTGTTCGTATGAAAGTATGAACTCTAATATGAATTCTAATTATAACTCTAATCCTAATCACCAGAACCAACGAGAAAAGATGAGAGGGTCAAATTCCCCGCTCCCGGGATTCATGCGGCTGTATATCATCCCAAAATTTGTTTTCTTACGCGGTAATTAAGTTACTACTAAAGCACTATTGTAATATAAAATACTTAACAATAACTATTGTTCTTTATTATGTATAAAAATAATATATCTATAAAAACCCTCAAATTTTCAAATAATTTATTTACTTGGGGCACATGTAAATTTTACCCTGGCTCGTCGACGTCTCTCGACGACTCTGCGCATCATATTATAGGCTAAATTCATATACTGTATTTTAATTACTCCTAGGTTTTGCATCTCACTCGTCAATATGCAGCACTTTGTTCCAGCAAACTTGATCTTGATTCTCTAGTTTTAAGCTCTGAAATCTTTTATTTCAACTTATATAAATTTAAATAACTATAAATCATATGTTTAATTCTTTGAATATATTAAAAAATTTTAAAAGGAAAATGAGCCAATATACTGTATATGAAAACTGCTTAATTGTTTCTCTAATTTTAAAAACATTCTGAGAATTTTTGACAATCTGAACGAATCTCTATCACGACTTTGAATCACTTCTTCGACGCTGTTGAAATGATTATTGCAGAATGTGTGTTCTTCAATCCATATTCCCAATGCATTAATACGGTGTAATGGTAAAGGCACTCCTGGTATCATATCTTGATATTGTCGAATCCTCAAAGGTGCTTTAACAAATATTTTTTTAGTCTTCGAAATTAAATTTATTTTAATTTAATTTAGAATTAGAAATTGACATTTAATTTTCCACAATAACAATGCTCTTTTTTTTTTATTTTTTACTTTCCCGGCTCTGTTATATGTAACAGGGGAAAGGTATGGCGATCGGTCAAAACGTAACTCCGAAAATTTTTTGATTTTTGGACTCGGGAAATCTTGTTACGTCAAGAAATACGAAAAAAGAAAAAAGGATACTTTTTCTGTATGTAAGGATGTTAGTATTTGTTGTGGGTGGGTAGCACGATTTTGTTTGTCCTGTTTGAAGCTTAATAACTCCTGTGCTTTTTTTGTCGAAACTGGTTCTCTGTGGAAGAATGTT
>NW_019384802.1:40869-130475 GCF_000671375.1 Centruroides sculpturatus | reverse complement strand
TCCGAAAGTCGGTTATCCGAAAGAATTCCAGTCGGCCTAAAGTATAATTTTTATTTGTTTTTATATTTTTCAATGTATTTATTTCGTTTGTAAAACATAAAGAAATAATTTTTAACGATACAATAGCCACGATTATTATTTTAAAAAGTTTACGTTAGGCTTAACATCGACGAAAATTCAACGCGAAGCGACACGCAATGGAGAAAAATTTCAACACGGGATAGGTTAATATATTTTTTCGTACATAATCGGTTATCCGAAAAATAAGTTATCCGAACAACCCCAGTCCCCAATTGATTCGGATAAACGACGCTCTACTGTACTTGTCTTACACCATCATCTTAAACGTGGCCGCTGGATTCGCCACACGTGTATCACTTTCACGCTTTGCGATACTTTATTTTTCATTTCAATCGTCGATATTCAACCTTTCTCTTTGACTTCGTTTCTGTCACAGTTTCTCGGATGCTCCAATAAAGTTATAGCCTATTGGTTAAACAGAAAGTTTTTGTGTTCTCTCGCGAGAACAAAAAATGACTTGGGTGCACACCATTTCTTCGTTTACTGTATTTCTTCGTTGTAGACGTTATGAATTCGTTTTAAAAACCACATGGAATAGTGTTATAATTCCTGACTAAGGAAGATGTAGATTCTATGAAGATTCTTCAGTGCATGCAGGCTGTATATAGGGTAGTGTTTCACTCGTAATACGATGCGCAAAATTCAAATTTCAAAAGAAATACCAAAGTCAGGATTAGAACTTGATAGAGTCATCACCTCATTAACGATCCCACTATCCTCACAGTAAATGCTGTGGTGAAAGAGCACCATCGAGTCATCATTCGACACTTGGCTGAACAGCAGGACATCACAATGGATTTCTATGAATACTGTTTACCACGACCATCTGTACTAACGAAAGGTCTGTGCTCAATGGATGCCAAAACATCTCAAAGAAAACCAAAATGCATCTCATGGATATTGTGTTTGAGCATATAGAATGCTTTCATCAGGAAGACGACTTTCCTGTTTTATCACACAGTGGGCAGTGATAAAACATGATGTTATCACTTCGAGCCAGCACTAAAAATAAATAAATATAAAATGAAAATAGTTAGCATTATTCTTCTGGTGCGGATAAGATAGTGTTGAGCTTTTTCTTTGATGTCAATGGGCCACTACTCATCAAATAGCTGCGACATCGGCCATAATCAATGTTAACGCATAATCAACACTTTATGTGAAGAGAACGAGAACGAGCGTGTAGACGCGTTTACCTATGTAATAGTGCTACTGCATGACATCTGACCTCATTCAGCCGCCCGCACCGAGGACGTGACATAGCGCTTCAAGTTGCATATGCATGCGTATCCTCAGTATATTCCCAATCTATCTGAATGCGAATGCACATCTCTTTGGTTCACTGAAAATATATCTGACAAGTGACGGTTCACATCACATGCTGGAGTTCAAAACGGACAATTCTGTAACAGTTTGATTTCTGGAGTACCTATTACGTTTTGTATAGAAGGTATCCGTCCAAAAAGTACAAGGTATCAGATTGGACTGGACTGATGGAATAGGTAGAACAATGGAACACGTAGGCGGTCTATCAAGTTTCCTAGGAAGACTCGTGTAGAAAATCCAGAAAACTTCACATGACCAGCTAGTTGGGATACACCAACCAGCGACATCAGAGAATAAGACAAACAATAAATCTACAGTTTAATTTTATTAGACTGTAAATTTCTTGTTTGTATTATTGTGTAAATAGAGTTTTTACTCTGTCTAAAGAAAGCATTTAGTCTGTTTTCTGAACTTATTTACTTTACAGTGTTCCTTTTTAAAAAAAATACAGTATTTTAATTAGAGCATTCCAGAATAAGTTTGTGGCACATTCAAAGAATACTTTCATCACATTATCATTAGAAAGACGTGATAACTTTCAAAAAGATGAAAGAAATATCTTTCTCCTGCTTCTGCATTTTCTCCACATTCTCTACTTTCACCATTGTCTGGAAACAATATGCTCGTTAGGAATCTGTGATTGGAAAAATCTTATTGAAGCGTAGAGTATTATTTATGTAATAAATCAAATAAAGATTTCACGGAGCGAAGAGGAAACTTGAATAATTGAGTAAACTACCTTCTTTACAATAACATAAAGAAATACGATCGAGGTCATTTTCAAATGCAGTTACGTAGGAATTTTCATAAGTTTGGATAGAGAAAGGTAAAGTTATAAACGATTTATGAATAGGACTTTACCCATCACTACATGAAAATTGAAACAGGATTTGTAATTCCCAATAAAAATTAGGAGCCTGCAACAGTTTCAATTAGAAATATAAATAATTCAATTATTTCTTAATTTCCGAGAAAAATTTTTCTACTTTTTTAAAGACTTGTTATAATTATTTTTAATCCTGGAATTAATACGAATTCGGTGTAGTAATTATTTTCTGTTTAACTGTCGAATTTTATTAAATAAAAGAAATTAATGAAATAAAAAGCGTTAATAAATTAATCCCAAATTACACATACAAATTCCAGGAAAAAACAAAAGAAAATAAACTAAAATAAAATACCGATAGTGAATTTAATGGAAAATGATACTTTTCTCATTTAAATATTTTAAGAATATTAAATATTAGAATTTATTATATCATTTACAATAATTAGTTGTAAATAAAAACTTGTTTTTTCAGTTATCGCCTATAGGACTACTAATTTATGCATAATTATAACATATCGGATATTGGTAGTACCTGTATAAACCAGATAAGTACTGTACAGTACCAAGTGATTTAACTGTATAACATTTCAACAGGAGTTACGTTTTCAAGACCATCTTTTATCATTCTATACAACATTCTGGAAAATATGGAAAATTAAAAATATTAATCATTTTTGTAGTAACTCTTAATTTACAGAATTAAATCATTAATTTTATTTATAGTATTATTATTATCACATAAATGATAAACGTTTGAACTTAATAACGTCATGTAATTTTCAAATAAATTCTTGACATTATCTGGAAACTGAAATTTAATTAATTTAAAGAATAACAAGACTTTCCGCTTCTCAATATAAGCGGCAGGAAGTAGATGACAGTTATTACATTAAAGATCACTACCTTTTTCAATAACTATCAAAACACATGGAAAAGAATCGCTAACAATTACAAGAAACAAACTGTTGTAGGACTTGTGCTCCAGAATTTTCATCATTCGAGGAAGAATCTTTCATTAAAATTATGTGTAACACAAGAAAAATCTGTATTTGTGCAATCATTGTATTATATTATTTTCTATATAACGACGAAGAAAGACGGGGCGATAAAGTGCAATAAGCAACATTCAGAAATTTCTTTTTTTGATATTTTGTTACGGAAAGATTATGGAAACGTTGCAGAAAAGAATTAATTTGTCAACTGTAAATCATCAGATGATGACTGTAAATATTTTCGATAATTACCTTTATATTTTATAAAGGCACAGTGCATTACCCTAGTTCGATCTAATGCTTCGAAATCAGAAATAAAATAGAAAATAATCAATCGTTATTGAGTTATTTCAAGTCTTATTTTATTTTTTTAGGCCTGAAATAAAATAAAATTGTTTTGTTTGATTTGATAAGATACCTCAAAGCAAAGGGTCGGCGATGTACTGTACCTCCCGGGAAAAATTTATATAGGAAACTAACCCTTATTTAGGTGTTACAAATGCCAGAAAACTCCACGTGACCAGTTTTTAGATTGGGTTGGAACCCATGAACCAGTGTTCGGCTGTTTTATCCGCTCGACCGATGGTGACCAAACCAAAATGGTCAAAAGAAATTGCATTTGATTTCTAAATATAAAAAAAGTATTCTAAAAGATTTGTAATATTTTATAAGCTTATAAATAACGCAAAAATTATAAATATTCATCACTAATTACTCATATTTAATGAAAAGTTTATAATTTTCGCTTTATACAAGATGTATTTACTGAACAATCTTTACATTTTTAATTCAATCTTTAAAGCATTAAATTCCTTATTTGCGTATAAAAATTAAGAAAATACGATCGTCTTTAAAACGTTAAAAATATTTATTTTATTCGTGATTTTTAAGTAATAAAATTTATATTATTTTCTTATATTTATTAAGTAGAAACATCTATAAAGCTACGTTGTTCATCTAAGTGTCTCTTCGTTTATCTCTTCATGCAAGTAAAATATTAATATTATATATGATAACGTAACACATTTATTCATTTTTAATTCATAAATTATGTATTAGATTTAAATTAAGAAGTAAAAGTTTAAAAATGCTCATTTCACTTAATTTTTACGTCTTTATTTCATAGATAATTTCTTCAAAAATAATTTACATATTAATTGTAATTTAATGATTTAATTAAAACGGATTAAAGACTAAAAAATAGATAAAATTTCACTTGTCAAATTGATATTTTTCCATCAGATATTAATTAGTAATAATTTAACATTTGTTAGAATTAATTGATATAATTAATTTTACTGTTCAATTCATTTTTTAAGAAGGCAGGATGCCTTCCGAGAGAACTTTCTAAAAGAAACTGATCCTTTCGTAGGTGTTAGACACTCAAGAAAGCACCTAAAACTCTACGTGGCCACGTGTTGGTGAGACACGAACCCGCAACAACTATTGGTGTTCAATGGTTTAATCCATCCCAATGGTTTAATCCATCTCGCTGTTTACCAACGGATCCGATTAAAATCCCTACAAATCAATATTCCGACACGTTTAAAATACCGACAGGTTAACAATTTATCAAAATATCGTCAAAGAAAATTTTGACATGATATAAAATCCATGGCGATCAAATTTTCTCAAACAAAAGTATTTGTGTAATAATCCGGTAACAGAGGACAGTCAAAAAACTTTCGCCGATTAAAGTTATCTTATTTTATTTCTATTGAAGTTAAATCTATTTGGAAATACAATTCTTTTCCTGACTTTCATAATTGTAAGAAATAACTTATGATTTAATATTTTTAAATACTTTTTGTTCCATTTTATTTACTAGCTGTAAAGCTAACTTTATTTGGCACAGAAAACACAATTAAAACGACCATTAAACATTTTTTAAGTTTTTTTATGCTCTTTCTGCTTAAACCATACAAAACTGTCCCTAGAAAATTCCCGAAATTTGCATACATTTATTTATAAAAGTTTATTTTCAAATATTTCATTGTTTATGTAAAAACAATAACAACAATCAGGATTCTATTTTGTCGACATTTTGATTTTGTCGGTATTTTCAACCGGACCTTTACAAAAATTTAGTATGTTGTTGTGTGAGTATAAATCCTCACTTTTCAATATAAATGAAGCTTTCTATTCGTCAACTACAAATGCCAACCCGTTATTGATCGACAGTTACACCATTTCTTTACTTTTCTTCTTAAGAGAAAAGAACAAAAACAAATTTGTAAACATCAAAATTTTAACTCAAAAGATATTTAGAATATTAATTATATTGAAAATATTCAAAATTTCAAACTATTTGTGTTTACTATAAAAAATGAAATTAAAGAAGATTAAGCATCATCTTCAGTTTATTTTTCATAAGCACTGTGTACATTAAATATAACAGATTTATAATTTTTGACAGACATTCAGATGAATATAACTTGTTTCATAATGTTAGTTTAACTGAAATTGTTTACTTTAACATAATCGTTCATTCCTCATCCACTTTCAAACGCAGCATTGTCTTAATTAAGCATCTTAATGTAAACAATACTCAACGTTACAACTTTTTACACTGTTTTAATGAGATAAATTACCAATAATAAAAGTTCTTATCTGAAATTTTAAATTAATGTGTAAAAGGAGTATTCCATAAGTGAACACATAAGAGGAAAAATAAAGAGAAATACAGTGAGATTTGAGGTAGATTAGATGGATTTTTGTGGAAAACGTACAGTACGTATAAATACACCTAAATATGATCAGTTTTTCATAGAAAGTTTTTCATAGAAAGTTTTTCCGGGAAGCACTCTTCCCTTGGCAGATCGTCCATGTGTTGTGTTGCCATTACATTCTTACATCGTTTTTTTTTTTGTTAAAAACAAATTGAACAAAGGTATTTAAATTATTCAATTGATAAAAGGGCGTGAAACTCAATCTTTGTCCCCTTCTCAAAATTATCTAGATCAAGCCCCGACTAAATTACCTAAATGTTTATTCCGCACTTATTTCAAAAAGATAACAAATATGCACACTGTATAAAAAGCGCATTTGCATACAGAGCAGCTTTATCTTTATTACAGAACGATAAGTTCGTTTTCACGTAGTAATTTTTTAAAAAATGATTTGCTTAGCAATCTTTCTGTTCGCTTTTTCTAATATTAGAAATGATCTAAATTCTGAACATTTCAATCGAGGGAATTCTGAAGGTAAGATTGCATCGATATTAGTGCTTTTAATTTTTAAATGAATTAACTTTTAAAATCAAATTTAAGTGGTGGATTCGACCG
This sequence comes from Centruroides sculpturatus, assembly GCF_000671375.1. NCBI lineage: Eukaryota > Metazoa > Arthropoda > Arachnida > Scorpiones > Buthidae > Centruroides > Centruroides sculpturatus. The sequence goes on along the minus strand of NW_019384802.1, from coordinate 123,963 downwards.
ATGTTGATTCCTCATTGCTGTGGCCAGGAGGAATCGTGCCATACGTAATTGAAGATGACCTGCGTAAAAATTTATTTTTAAATATTAAAACAATATTTTAAATATTTATCTTTTAATATATTATCTTAAAAATTTTAGTAAGATCTAACAAAGCTAGACGGTTAATAAATTCGGCCATGTTGAGCTTTCATAGATATAGTTGTGTTCGATTTAAATATAAAACCAACGAAAAAAACTACGTGAAAATTTTTAAAGGTCGTGGGTAAGTTTAGCAGAAATTTTCAAAAATATAAGCAAAATTCTTACAATTAATATTATTTCAGTTGTTATACGATGATAGGCCGACATAAAGGAGAACAACCATTGTCACTCGGAGACGATTGTCTTAATCTTGGAACCATAATTCACGAATTGAACCACGTTCTTGGATTCTACCACGAACACAATCGACCCGACAGAGACGAATACATAAAAGTAAATTGGAAAAATATAGAATCAGGTAAGAATTTATACATTTTAACAAGCATCGAGCTGCAATTTAAAAAGAAAATATTGTAGACCTATAAATTTCCAATATCGTCCGTCTGTTTTTCTTTAATCTTACGAACGGAATTAGATATTTGGACGTCAAGACCAGATATTGAAGGCTTACCCGATTAACTATATAAGAACTTCCGATTGAAACAGGAAATCACGTTATTTCAATTGAGAAATTTCCCCTGAAAGGAGTTAGATAATGACCGGCAGGACTGTGTTGCTAGCAGGAAAAGTACTATGTACAGGGGCAAGACGATACTAATTTGAGATCGCGAGCATATATTTTAAATTAAATACATTTAAAATGTGATTAAAAATTGCATTGTGACGATGTCACAATAGTAAATTAATTCTTACGCTTAATAATTTATGTTCCATTTCTATCAATAGATAAGAGGTCGCAGTTCAGTAAGAATTTACCATATCAAGTGAGACCATTCAATGAATTTGATTATAATTCCATAATGCTGTATGGAGAAACGTTATTTTCGAAGAATGGGCACAGCAAAACTATAGAAGCTACTAAACCGGGTGTGAGACTCGATGAGATCGACAATAAACCAGGGCTGAGTAAAAGTGATATCGCTCGTATAAATAACTTATATAAGTGTACTAAAATATGGATTGATTAATTCGTTAATAAAAACATAAATAAAATTGAATTACGCAAATCNATGCCAATGCTCTTTTTTTTTTATTTTTTACTTTCCCGGCTCTGTTATATGTAACAGGGGAAAGGTATGGCGATCGGTCAAAACGTAACTCCGAAAATTTTTTGATTTTTGGACTCGGGAAATCTTGTTACGTCAAGAAATACGAAAAAAGAAAAAAGGATACTTTTTCTGTATGTAAGGATGTTAGTATTTGTTGTGGGTGGGTAGCACGATTTTGTTTGTCCTGTTTGAAGCTTAATAACTCCTGTGCTTTTTTTGTCGATTCTGGTTCTCTTAGAAGTTTGTTCGTCGTGTTTAATACTTGTAACATGTCTCTCTACGTATCGGAAATAACAATTCCCATTCAAACTACTTGAAAATTAAAATATCTTAATAAAAAATTCTGTAATCCATACAAGAGAGCGTTGCTTCTCTCTGATAATAGCTTGCCAACGTAACCTAAGAAATGATAACAATATTTAAAAGAATTTCATAAAAATTATTGTATTTATAAAACTATAACTTATAATGATATTATTAAAGCTTATAAAATTGTATTGTTCATCTATAAATCTATAAAATCTGATTATTTTATTGGACAATAAAATTATAAATGAAATAATGTTAAATATTGAATAAATATTATGTAAATTATCAACCAAATAATAAAACGTATAAATTTCAATGAATTTTATAAAATTCTAACATACGAAATCAGTACTCTCTTCTAAATTTTAAAGTCTTTCCATTTCAAAGTTCCTACAAGTACACTACCTGAATGGATAAAACCACTGAATACTGATAATTGATTGAGGGTTGGCCAACGGAATGATCATGTGGCGTTTTATGATTTTTTCATATGTCAAACACCTAAATAAGAACAAGTTTTTTCATAAAAGTCCCTGGAAAGCACCTCCTCAGCAGATCGTTTGTATGTTGCGTTGTCTTAGCCCATCAATTCAATCTAATCCTTCCCATTTCAAGTGGAAGAAAAAATATATAAAAAATTGAATATTTTGATAATAAAATGCTATTAAGTAAAGGCATTCTACTACTTTCAAAAAGATTTAATATTTCCAGAATGCCATTAAGCAACTAATATTGGTTCCTTTGATTTTTTAATTTAGCTCCTATGTATTTAATTGTCCCCATAATATATTGACTTCTTTAATTTAGTTTTTAATGCCTGTTCAATATAGCTTTTCTAAAATAAATTTTTCTTATATTTAATTGAATTTCATATCTTTTCATTAATTTGTAATGTAGGAATTCAATTCGATACACCAGGAAATACAATAAGCCTACTTAGAAATTTAACGAATTAAAGATAAAAAATTAATTTAATTAAAAATTAAAAGTTAATAATAAAAATTATGTAGTTTATTTCCAAAATTTATTATATTTAAGAAAATTTTTCAATATATTTTTATTTCTCGACAAAAAAAAATCTTACTTTTCTAGCACTAGGACGATCTATTAATGTCTGAGAACTTCGTTATTAGTCGATTATTCCATCAACTTCAGCTGACAACAGTTGGAGGATAAGGCAAAGGCCATAGACTTTTTATGAATAGTTTAAAGAAAATATTGTAAAAAAGATATTTGATAAATTTCTCTAAATTGAATCTTGTTACTTCAGATAAAATAATATGCTACATACGCGCTGATCGTGTGTAGTTTTCTGAATTTTCTTCGCCTGCCTAACGCCTAAATACTGGACTCTTTCTGTAAAAAAACTCTCCAAAAGTACTCTTCCATTGAAAGATCGCCCTAGTGTTACATTGCCTCACCTATCAATGCAACCCCATCTAGAGATTGGATTATGGATTCGCACCTTACCAACGAGCTGGTTGAATGGAGTTTTCAGGGTTTTCGTGTGTTTAACACCTAAATAGGGATCAGTTTGGCATAGAAAGAACTTTCAGAAGGTATCTCTCCATTCAAAGATTAATATAAAAATAAATAAAAAATATTCTAATTGAAAACAATTGCTCTTCTATGTGACATTCTCAGTCCGAGTGTAGTCTACATTGTTAAACCAAGTTTAAAGCTTAAAATGTCTGCAAGACCATCTTTAGACGATCAATGTGACTAATGTATATTTAAAGTTTAGAATTTGCATTATAAAGTGATTAGTAAGAATTTCGAAGGTTGACATATACAGAGAGTTGAAGTGTTTGAGTGTAGATACGATTAAGTATTTGGTTTTTTAAGAACCAGGCACGTCAAAAGAAGATTTATTACCATAAATCCAGTTGTAAAGATAACTTTTAATGATTCTGACAAATGATGTTCGATTTTACATCGTTTATTTAGTGAATAAAATTCATCTGTTTAATGAATGAATCGCACAATATAATTGACTTGTGTCTTTCTTTCGATCCAACAAAAGAAACTTCTTTCATTTCTGCATAATTAATATTTAAATAAATACAATTTTTCGATTAAATTTCTATAAAAACAGAGCAAAAATACAGTAGACTCTCGAAAACGCGGCCTAATGTGGACTGAAGGGTGGCGGAGTTTGTGAAAATGCCGGGTTATCGGAAATGGGGTTAAAAAAATAAGTATGAGTGTTTTCTCAGAAAATACTGTACTGTACTTGTATGTATTGTTTACTTGAGAATACAACAGAGAAAAAACTGCTCAAATACCTTTAAACAAAGGAAAAGTACGTCTTCTATGAAGGCATAGAGCCTTTAGAACATGAAAATGAAAATTCCTGAATACACTGTGTATAGTAATTTACCTGATAAGACAGACCTCAGAAAAATACTATATGAGGCATAAAGCTGTCTTTATCATGAAAATTAATTAACTAAGGATTTTTTTTGCCCTGCCAGGGTGTGGCCGAGTTATCCGGAGTGCCGGGTTATCGAGTGCCGAGTTTTCGAGGCTCTACTGTATTGTAAATTTAAAACATTACCTCGATCATAACTAATAACACATACAAGATTCATTTAAAATATAATATTTATTAAATTAAAACGTAAACAAAAAGCTTTCAAGAGCTTTTGTATGTCTTTCTCGACTCTCAAAATTGAGTCTTCCCTCTTCTGTGGCCTTTTTTTTATGTTTTTGGTTCAGAGGGTCTTAAATCAATTACAATATTTCCTCGGGCCACCTTATAAAAAGCCGGCAAAATGATTACAAAATAATGCGTTTTTGGGCTGTAATTTCAAAACATTGTAGACGTATAAATGGAAAGCTTCGGGGTAGGAGGTCCAATTAACTATATACGTTTCGATGCAAACCAAAAATCACGTTATTTTAGTTCAAAATTTTCGGCTGAAAGGAGTTAGATGACTGGCACGATTTTATTGCTACCAAAGAAAAGTATCATATACAAGGGCAAGATACTACTAATTTTAGATGGAGAGCATATACTGTATTTTGTTAAATAAATAAAGAATATGATTAAAAATTGTCGCCTGGATTGTGACGATGTCGCAACAAATAATTACTCGTTGACATTTCAAAAGTTTTTCCATTTTATGAGATGGGCTTTTTAGAAATCTTTTAAAATATTTATTTCAATTTTTTATTTATTTCCTTAAATTTACAGGAAAATTCTGGATAGACATTTGATTTTCATTTCCTACAAAAACATATATCATAAAAACAAATAACGTCCCTTAAAACATAAACGAACAAAATAAATAAATAAATAAGAACAAAAACTATTTTTTCCTCAAAATATTTTGTTTGAAACCATAAATGGAAGTTAAAGTAGCGTAACGTTTCTCAACATTCAAAATTTAAAGAAAATCTCCATTTGGAGAATCCAAACTGTAAAACAAATACGGAATATATCAAAAATTTACGTATCGACTCTCATTTATTTAAGTTATACAAATTGAAATCAAAATATATATGCGAAGACAAGATAGGATTTGTTTAATAAATAACTGGAAATTGATTTTTGTCTTATTTTTTCTATCTTTTAAATAATAATAAAAAATTCGCAGTTCTTGCAAATTTTTCACTCGAATAATTTAATATATTTATTTCAATACATTTTAAATTGCGCCTATTCTTAAAATATTGCTTCAGTTATACTGTAAAACCTGTCTAAAACGAAACTTGCCAAACCGAAAAAACATTTGGTACCGTGCGCTTCCGGTTTACACAGATTTTACTGTATAACTTTTTAAAAACTCTTTGCGCTTTATTTGAGAAATAAAAGCGCCTTTATTCCATACTTGTCATGAGTTCGCTCAAGCTCACAATGGAGGTGGCCAACGGTGTTACTGTGTCTGACATATCTCGGGTAGATCACACTCCATAAAATTCCCTAGCTTCTTCTACTGTCCGAATTCGATCTCAGATTCCCCAGAGCAGTAGGAGGATGCCTCGGTCGTCGTTATATGAAAGTTATTAAAGATTCGTTCTAGCTTATCCTATTTAGAATACTTATTGATATATTCTACAATTATAATGAAATGAAATTAACACATACAGTAGAGCGTCGTTTATCCGAAAGTCCGTTATCCGAAATAATTCCAGTCGGCCTAAAGTATAATTTTTATTTGTTTTTATATTTTTCAATGTATTTATTTCGTTTGTAAAACATAAAGAAATAATTTTTAACGATACAATAGCCACGATTATTATTTTAAAAAGTTTACGTTAGGCTTAACATCGACGAAAATTCAACGCGAAGCGACACGCAATGGAGAAAAATTTCAACACGGGATAGGTTAATATATTTTTTCGTACATAATCGGTTATCCGAAAAATAAGTTATCCGAACAACCCCAGTCCCCAATTGATTCGGATAAACGACGCTCTACTGTACTTGTCTTACACCATCATCTTAAACGTGGCCGCTGGATTCGCCACACGTGTATCACTTTCACGCTTTGCGATACTTTATTTTTCATTTCAATCGTCGATATTCAACCTTTCTCTTTGACTTCGTTTCTGTCACAGTTTCTCGGATGCTCCAATAAAGTTATAGCCTATTGGTTAAACAGAAAGTTTTTGTGTTCTCTCGCGAGAACAAAAAATGACTTGGGTGCACACCATTTCTTCGTTTACTGTATTTCTTCGTTGTAGACGTTATGAATTCGTTTTAAAAACCACATGGAATAGTGTTATAATTCCTGACTAAGGAAGATGTAGATTCTATGAAGATTCTTCAGTGCATGCAGGCTGTATATAGGGTAGTGTTTCACTCGTAATACGATGCGCAAAATTCAAATTTCAAAAGAAATACCAAAGTCAGGATTAGAACTTGATAGAGTCATCACCTCATTAACGATCCCACTATCCTCACAGTAAATGCTGTGGTGAAAGAGCACCATCGAGTCATCATTCGACACTTGGCTGAACAGCAGGACATCACAATGGATTTCTATGAATACTGTTTACCACGACCATCTGTACTAACGAAAGGTCTGTGCTCAATGGATGCCAAAACATCTCAAAGAAAACCAAAATGCATCTCATGGATATTGTGTTTGAGCATATAGAATGCTTTCATCAGGAAGACGACTTTCCTGTTTTATCACACAGTGGGCAGTGATAAAACATGATGTTATCACTTCGAGCCAGCACTAAAAATAAATAAATATAAAATGAAAATAGTTAGCATTATTCTTCTGGTGCGGATAAGATAGTGTTGAGCTTTTTCTTTGATGTCAATGGGCCACTACTCATCAAATAGCTGCGACATCGGCCATAATCAATGTTAACGCATAATCAACACTTTATGTGAAGAGAACGAGAACGAGCGTGTAGACGCGTTTACCTATGTAATAGTGCTACTGCATGACATCTGACCTCATTCAGCCGCCCGCACCGAGGACGTGACATAGCGCTTCAAGTTGCATATGCATGCGTATCCTCAGTATATTCCCAATCTATCTGAATGCGAATGCACATCTCTTTGGTTCACTGAAAATATATCTGACAAGTGACGGTTCACATCACATGCTGGAGTTCAAAACGGACAATTCTGTAACAGTTTGATTTCTGGAGTACCTATTACGTTTTGTATAGAAGGTATCCGTCCAAAAAGTACAAGGTATCAGATTGGACTGGACTGATGGAATAGGTAGAACAATGGAACACGTAGGCGGTCTATCAAGTTTCCTAGGAAGACTCGTGTAGAAAATCCAGAAAACTTCACATGACCAGCTAGTTGGGATACACCAACCAGCGACATCAGAGAATAAGACAAACAATAAATCTACAGTTTAATTTTATTAGACTGTAAATTTCTTGTTTGTATTATTGTGTAAATAGAGTTTTTACTCTGTCTAAAGAAAGCATTTAGTCTGTTTTCTGAACTTATTTACTTTACAGTGTTCCTTTTTAAAAAAAATACAGTATTTTAATTAGAGCATTCCAGAATAAGTTTGTGGCACATTCAAAGAATACTTTCATCACATTATCATTAGAAAGACGTGATAACTTTCAAAAAGATGAAAGAAATATCTTTCTCCTGCTTCTGCATTTTCTCCACATTCTCTACTTTCACCATTGTCTGGAAACAATATGCTCGTTAGGAATCTGTGATTGGAAAAATCTTATTGAAGCGTAGAGTATTATTTATGTAATAAATCAAATAAAGATTTCACGGAGCGAAGAGGAAACTTGAATAATTGAGTAAACTACCTTCTTTACAATAACATAAAGAAATACGATCGAGGTCATTTTCAAATGCAGTTACGTAGGAATTTTCATAAGTTTGGATAGAGAAAGGTAAAGTTATAAACGATTTATGAATAGGACTTTACCCATCACTACATGAAAATTGAAACAGGATTTGTAATTCCCAATAAAAATTAGGAGCCTGCAACAGTTTCAATTAGAAATATAAATAATTCAATTATTTCTTAATTTCCGAGAAAAATTTTTCTACTTTTTTAAAGACTTGTTATAATTATTTTTAATCCTGGAATTAATACGAATTCGGTGTAGTAATTATTTTCTGTTTAACTGTCGAATTTTATTAAATAAAAGAAATTAATGAAATAAAAAGCGTTAATAAATTAATCCCAAATTACACATACAAATTCCAGGAAAAAACAAAAGAAAATAAACTAAAATAAAATACCGATAGTGAATTTAATGGAAAATGATACTTTTCTCATTTAAATATTTTAAGAATATTAAATATTAGAATTTATTATATCATTTACAATAATTAGTTGTAAATAAAAACTTGTTTTTTCAGTTATCGCCTATAGGACTACTAATTTATGCATAATTATAACATATCGGATATTGGTAGTACCTGTATAAACCAGATAAGTACTGTACAGTACCAAGTGATTTAACTGTATAACATTTCAACAGGAGTTACGTTTTCAAGACCATCTTTTATCATTCTATACAACATTCTGGAAAATATGGAAAATTAAAAATATTAATCATTTTTGTAGTAACTCTTAATTTACAGAATTAAATCATTAATTTTATTTATAGTATTATTATTATCACATAAATGATAAACGTTTGAACTTAATAACGTCATGTAATTTTCAAATAAATTCTTGACATTATCTGGAAACTGAAATTTAATTAATTTAAAGAATAACAAGACTTTCCGCTTCTCAATATAAGCGGCAGGAAGTAGATGACAGTTATTACATTAAAGATCACTACCTTTTTCAATAACTATCAAAACACATGGAAAAGAATCGCTAACAATTACAAGAAACAAACTGTTGTAGGACTTGTGCTCCAGAATTTTCATCATTCGAGGAAGAATCTTTCATTAAAATTATGTGTAACACAAGAAAAATCTGTATTTGTGCAATCATTGTATTATATTATTTTCTATATAACGACGAAGAAAGACGGGGCGATAAAGTGCAATAAGCAACATTCAGAAATTTCTTTTTTTGATATTTTGTTACGGAAAGATTATGGAAACGTTGCAGAAAAGAATTAATTTGTCAACTGTAAATCATCAGATGATGACTGTAAATATTTTCGATAATTACCTTTATATTTTATAAAGGCACGGTACATTACCCTAGTTCGATCTAATGCTTCGAAATCAGAAATAAAATAGAAAATAATCAATCGTTATTGAGTTATTTCAAGTCTTATTTTATTTTTTTAGGCCTGAAATAAAATAAAATTGTTTTGTTTGATTTGATAAGATACCTCAAAGCAAAGGGTCGGCGATGTACTGTACCTCCCGGGAAAAATTTATATAGGAAACTAACCCTTATTTAGGTGTTACAAATGCCAGAAAACTCCACGTGACCAGTTTTTAGATTGGGTTGGAACCCATGAACCAGTGTTCGGCTGTTTTATCCGCTCGACCGATGGTGACCAAACCAAAATGGTCAAAAGAAATTGCATTTGATTTCTAAATATAAAAAAAGTATTCTAAAAGATTTGTAATATTTTATAAGCTTATAAATAACGCAAAAATTATAAATATTCATCACTAATTACTCATATTTAATGAAAAGTTTATAATTTTCGCTTTATACAAGATGTATTTACTGAACAATCTTTACATTTTTAATTCAATCTTTAAAGCATTAAATTCCTTATTTGCGTATAAAAATTAAGAAAATACGATCGTCTTTAAAACGTTAAAAATATTTATTTTATTCGTGATTTTTAAGTAATAAAATTTATATTATTTTCTTATATTTATTAAGTAGAAACATCTATAAAGCTACGTTGTTCATCTAAGTGTCTCTTCGTTTATCTCTTCATGCAAGTAAAATATTAATATTATATATGATAACGTAACACATTTATTCATTTTTAATTCATAAATTATGTATTAGATTTAAATTAAGAAGTAAAAGTTTAAAAATGCTCATTTCACTTAATTTTTACGTCTTTATTTCATAGATAATTTCTTCAAAAATAATTTACATATTAATTGTAATTTAATGATTTAATTAAAACGGATTAAAGACTAAAAAATAGATAAAATTTCACGTGTCAAATTGATATTTTTCCATCAGATATTAATTAGTAATAATTTAACATTTGTTAGAATTAATTGATATAATTAATTTTACTGTTCAATTCATTTTTTAAGAAGGCAGGATGCCTTCCGAGAGAACTTTCTAAAAGAAACTGATCCTTTCGTAGGTGTTAGACACTCAAGAAAGCACCTAAAACTCTACGTGGCCACGTGTTGGTGAGACACGAACCCGCAACAACTATTGGTGTTCAATGGTTTAATCCATCCCAATGGTTTAATCCATCTCGCTGTTTACCAACGGATCCGATTAAAATCCCTACAAATCAATATTCCGACACGTTTAAAATGCCGACAGGTTAACAATTTATCAAAATATCGTCAAAGAAAATTTTGACATGATATAAAATCCATGGCGATCAAATTTTCTCAAACAAAAGTATTTGTGTAATAATCCGGTAACAGAGGACAGTCAAAAAACTTTCGTCGATTAAAGTTATCTTATTTTATTTCTATTGAAGTTAAATCTATTTCGAATTACAATTCTTTTTCTGACTTTCATAATTGTAACAAATAACTTGTGATTTAATATTTTAAAATATTTTTTGTTCCATTTTATTTACTAGCTGTAAGCTAACTTTATTTGGCACAGAAAACACAATTAAAACGACCATTAAACATTTTTAAAGTTTTTTTATGCTCTTTCTGCTTAAACCATACAAAACTGTCCCTAGAAAATTCCCGAAATTTGCATACATTTATTTATAAAAGTTTATTTTCAAATATTTCATTGTTTATGTAAAAACAATAACAACAATCAGGATTCTATTTTGTCGACATTTTGATTTTGTCGGTATTTTCAACCGGACCTTTACAAAAATTTAGTATGTTGTTGTGTGAGTATAAATCCTCACTTTTCAATATAAATGAAGCTTTCTATTCGTCAACTACAAATGCCAACCCGTTATTGATCGACAGTTACACCATTTCTTTACTTTTCTTCTTAAGAGAAAAGAACAAAAACAAATTTGTAAACATCAAAATTTTAACTCAAAAGATATTTAGAATATTAATTATATTGAAAATATTCAAAATTTCAAACTATTTGTGTTTACTATAAAAAATGAAATTAAAGAAGATTAAGCATCATCTTCAGTTTATTTTTCATAAGCACTGTGTACATTAAATATAACAGATTTATAATTTTTGACAGACATTCAGATGAATATAACTTGTTTCATAATGTTAGTTTAACTGAAATTGTTTACTTTAACATAATCGTTCATTCCTCATCCACTTTCAAACGCAGCATTGTCTTAATTAAGCATCTTAATGTAAACAATACTCAACGTTACAACTTTTTACACTGTTTTAATGAGATAAATTACCAATAATAAAAGTTCTTATCTGAAATTTTAAATTAATGTGTAAAAGGAGTATTCCATAAGTGAACACATAAGAGGAAAAATAAAGAGAAATACAGTGAGATTTGAGGTAGATTAGATGGATTTTTGTGGAAAACGTACAGTACGTATAAATACACCTAAATATGATCAGTTTTTCATAGAAAGTTTTTCATAGAAAGTTTTTCCGGGAAGCACTCTTCCCTTGGCAGATCGTCCATGTGTTGTGTTGCCATTACATTCTTACATCGTTTTTTTTTTTGTTAAAAACAAATTGAACAAAGGTATTTAAATTATTCAATTGATAAAACGGCGTGAAACTCAATCTTTGTCCCCTTCTCAAAATTATCTAGATCAAGCCCCGACTAAATTACCTAAATGTTTATTCCGCACTTATTTCAAAAATATAACAAATATGCACACTGTATAAAAAGCACATTTGCATACAGAGCAGCTTTATCTTTATTACAGAACGATAAGTTCGTTTTCACGTAGTAATTTTTTAAAAAATGATTTGCTTAGCAATCTTTCTGTTCGCTTTTTCTAATATTAGAAATGATCTAAATTCTGAACATTTCAATCGAGGGAATTCTGAAGGTAAGATTGCATCGATATTAGTGCTTTTAATTTTTAAATGAATTAACTTTTAAAATCAAATTTAAGTGGTGGATTCGACCGATGTTGATTCCTCATTGCTGTGGCCAGGAGGAATCGTGCCATACGTAATTGAAGATGACCTGCGTAAAAATTTATTTTTAAATATTAAAACAATATTTTAAATATTTATCTTTTAATATATTATCTTAAAAATTTTAGTAAGATCTAACAAAGCTAGACGGTTAATAAATTCGGCCATGTTGAGCTTTCATAGATATAGTTGTGTTCGATTTAAATATAAAACCAACGAAAAAAACTACGTGAAAATTTTTAAAGGTCGTGGGTAAGTTTAGCAGAAATTTTCAAAAATATAAGCAAAATTCTTACAATTAATATTATTTCAGTTGTTATACGATGATAGGCCGACATAAAGGAGAACAACCATTGTCACTCGGAGACGATTGTCTTCATCTTGGAACCATAATTCACGAATTGAACCACGTTCTTGGATTCTACCACGAACACAATCGACCCGACAGAGACGAATACATAAAAGTAAATTGGAAAAATATAGAATCAGGTAAGAATTTATACATTTTAACAAGCATCGAGCTGCAATTTAAAAAGAAAATATTGTAGACCTATAAATTTCCAATATCGTCCGTCTGTTTTTCTTTAATCTTACGAACGGAATTAGATATTTGGACGTCAAGACCAGATATTGAAGGCTTACCCGATTAACTATATAAGAACTTCCGATTGAAACAGGAAATCACGTTATTTCAATTGAGAAATTTCCCCTGAAAGGAGTTAGATAATGACCGACAGGACTGTGTTGCTAGCAGGAAAAGTACTATGTACAGGGGCAAGACGATACTAATTTGAGATCGCGAGCATATATTTTAAATTAAATACATTTAAAATGTGATTAAAAATTGCATTGTGACGATGTCACAATAGTAAATTAATTCTTACGCTTAATAATTTATGTTCCATTTCTATCAATAGATAAGAGGTCGCAGTTCAGTAAGAATTTACCATATCAAGTGAGACCATTCAATGAATTTGATTATAATTCCATAATGCTGTATGGAGAAACGTTATTTTCGAAGAATGGGCACAGCAAAACTATAGAAGCTACTAAACCGGGTGTGAGACTCGATGAGATCGACAATAAACCAGGGCTGAGTAAAAGTGATATCGCTCGTATAAATAACTTATATAAGTGTACTAAAATATGGATTGATTAATTCGTTAATAAAAACATAAATAAAATTGAATTATGCAAATCCTTATCTTATACTTCATCTTAGTTTATATATTAAAATTATTCAACTTTATTTTATGCTGAGATCTTATTAAATCATTTATTTATACTGATAAAAATTTTAATGATTTCATATAAATATATTTAAATTTTAAAAGGTTTTTAAAATTAAAATCTCGTTATCAAAAAACGAGATCAAAATTTTGCACATTAGAAAGGGCGATACAAAAGTCAGTTATCAAGTATTTAGTGAACAATCAACAATTTTTGCAAAGATTGTAAATAATAAACTGTTTGACTAAGACACGAAATTAGTATTTATAATGGTTAACAGAAACTCTAACGTTTGTTTGCTAAACACAAATAATAACTATTTAAAACGTTACGTTGAATAATTTTCTTTGCACGCATGTTGTATACAATTTCTGAAACCTTGGCAGATGTTTGTGTACTTGTAAGCATAAATTTTATAAATGCTTCCCTACACTACTTTGGGGTAGGAATTTCTAACCTTTAGAGGATTAAAGCTTCGCTCAAGGCGCACTACATTAAAGGTGTACTATAAGCATAGTCGATAAGACACAGAGATAAATTTTGACCTTTTTATGGAATAATATCAAGTCAGATAATATATAATTCATTACGCAATTAATTCGGAAATCTAAGTAGAATTTAAGATATTTATATACAGGAATAAACAGACAGACAATTTAAAAACATTAATTTCACTTTATTGTTAATGTAAGTGGCAGTCTCCTTCTTCAGAATTTAAAATAATATCTGATTATTCGTAAAACAAATAATCAAAATTGTTTTATGTTATTCAAATGTTAAAACATTTTGTTAAAGTGTTATTTTTAAATTAAACAATCAACAGTCTTTTAAGAATGTTGATTATTTAATTTAAAAATATTATTTTATATTTTCAAAGACTATTTAAGCATTTTTTCAAGTAAGTTTTATTATAAAAAAATATATAACTGTTTAAAATTTTTTTATATCAATAAATACAGGAGAAAAAAACTCCATTTTTCTCACTTCTCAACGTTTCAGGTTCCGAGTAGAAAAATATAAAAATCTTGAGGATCGTCTTTTGATCGATCGCCATACTTTTCTTCTGTTATATGCAGTGCTGCTGCCTGCTCCCGGTGGGACTACCCTNAAAATTTCACGTGTCAAATTGATATTTTTCCATCAGATATTAATTAGTAATAATTTAACATTTGTTAGAATTAATTGATATAATTAATTTTACTGTTCAATTCATTTTTTAAGAAGGCAGGATGCCTTCCGAGAGAACTTTCTAAAAGAAACTGATCCTTTCGTAGGTGTTAGACACTCAAGAAAGCACCTAAAACTCTACGTGGCCACGTGTTGGTGAGACACGAACCCGCAACAACTATTGGTGTTCAATGGTTTAATCCATCCCAATGGTTTAATCCATCTCGCTGTTTACCAACGGATCCGATTAAAATCCCTACAAATCAATATTCCGACACGTTTAAAATGCCGACAGGTTAACAATTTATCAAAATATCGTCAAAGAAAATTTTGACATGATATAAAATCCATGGCGATCAAATTTTCTCAAACAAAAGTATTTGTGTAATAATCCGGTAACAGAGGACAGTCAAAAAACTTTCGTCGATTAAAGTTATCTTATTTTATTTCTATTGAAGTTAAATCTATTTCGAATTACAATTCTTTTTCTGACTTTCATAATTGTAACAAATAACTTGTGATTTAATATTTTAAAATATTTTTTGTTCCATTTTATTTACTAGCTGTAAGCTAACTTTATTTGGCACAGAAAACACAATTAAAACGACCATTAAACATTTTTAAAGTTTTTTTATGCTCTTTCTGCTTAAACCATACAAAACTGTCCCTAGAAAATTCCCGAAATTTGCATACATTTATTTATAAAAGTTTATTTTCAAATATTTCATTGTTTATGTAAAAACAATAACAACAATCAGGATTCTATTTTGTCGACATTTTGATTTTGTCGGTATTTTCAACCGGACCTTTACAAAAATTTAGTATGTTGTTGTGTGAGTATAAATCCTCACTTTTCAATATAAATGAAGCTTTCTATTCGTCAACTACAAATGCCAACCCGTTATTGATCGACAGTTACACCATTTCTTTACTTTTCTTCTTAAGAGAAAAGAACAAAAACAAATTTGTAAACATCAAAATTTTAACTCAAAAGATATTTAGAATATTAATTATATTGAAAATATTCAAAATTTCAAACTATTTGTGTTTACTATAAAAAATGAAATTAAAGAAGATTAAGCATCATCTTCAGTTTATTTTTCATAAGCACTGTGTACATTAAATATAACAGATTTATAATTTTTGACAGACATTCAGATGAATATAACTTGTTTCATAATGTTAGTTTAACTGAAATTGTTTACTTTAACATAATCGTTCATTCCTCATCCACTTTCAAACGCAGCATTGTCTTAATTAAGCATCTTAATGTAAACAATACTCAACGTTACAACTTTTTACACTGTTTTAATGAGATAAATTACCAATAATAAAAGTTCTTATCTGAAATTTTAAATTAATGTGTAAAAGGAGTATTCCATAAGTGAACACATAAGAGGAAAAATAAAGAGAAATACAGTGAGATTTGAGGTAGATTAGATGGATTTTTGTGGAAAACGTACAGTACGTATAAATACACCTAAATATGATCAGTTTTTCATAGAAAGTTTTTCATAGAAAGTTTTTCCGGGAAGCACTCTTCCCTTGGCAGATCGTCCATGTGTTGTGTTGCCATTACATTCTTACATCGTTTTTTTTTTTGTTAAAAACAAATTGAACAAAGGTATTTAAATTATTCAATTGATAAAACGGCGTGAAACTCAATCTTTGTCCCCTTCTCAAAATTATCTAGATCAAGCCCCGACTAAATTACCTAAATGTTTATTCCGCACTTATTTCAAAAATATAACAAATATGCACACTGTATAAAAAGCACATTTGCATACAGAGCAGCTTTATCTTTATTACAGAACGATAAGTTCGTTTTCACGTAGTAATTTTTTAAAAAATGATTTGCTTAGCAATCTTTCTGTTCGCTTTTTCTAATATTAGAAATGATCTAAATTCTGAACATTTCAATCGAGGGAATTCTGAAGGTAAGATTGCATCGATATTAGTGCTTTTAATTTTTAAATGAATTAACTTTTAAAATCAAATTTAAGTGGTGGATTCGACCGATGTTGATTCCTCATTGCTGTGGCCAGGAGGAATCGTGCCATACGTAATTGAAGATGACCTGCGTAAAAATTTATTTTTAAATATTAAAACAATATTTTAAATATTTATCTTTTAATATATTATCTTAAAAATTTTAGTAAGATCTAACAAAGCTAGACGGTTAATAAATTCGGCCATGTTGAGCTTTCATAGATATAGTTGTGTTCGATTTAAATATAAAACCAACGAAAAAAACTACGTGAAAATTTTTAAAGGTCGTGGGTAAGTTTAGCAGAAATTTTCAAAAATATAAGCAAAATTCTTACAATTAATATTATTTCAGTTGTTATACGATGATAGGCCGACATAAAGGAGAACAACCATTGTCACTCGGAGACGATTGTCTTCATCTTGGAACCATAATTCACGAATTGAACCACGTTCTTGGATTCTACCACGAACACAATCGACCCGACAGAGACGAATACATAAAAGTAAATTGGAAAAATATAGAATCAGGTAAGAATTTATACATTTTAACAAGCATCGAGCTGCAATTTAAAAAGAAAATATTGTAGACCTATAAATTTCCAATATCGTCCGTCTGTTTTTCTTTAATCTTACGAACGGAATTAGATATTTGGACGTCAAGACCAGATATTGAAGGCTTACCCGATTAACTATATAAGAACTTCCGATTGAAACAGGAAATCACGTTATTTCAATTGAGAAATTTCCCCTGAAAGGAGTTAGATAATGACCGACAGGACTGTGTTGCTAGCAGGAAAAGTACTATGTACAGGGGCAAGACGATACTAATTTGAGATCGCGAGCATATATTTTAAATTAAATACATTTAAAATGTGATTAAAAATTGCATTGTGACGATGTCACAATAGTAAATTAATTCTTACGCTTAATAATTTATGTTCCATTTCTATCAATAGATAAGAGGTCGCAGTTCAGTAAGAATTTACCATATCAAGTGAGACCATTCAATGAATTTGATTATAATTCCATAATGCTGTATGGAGAAACGTTATTTTCGAAGAATGGGCACAGCAAAACTATAGAAGCTACTAAACCGGGTGTGAGACTCGATGAGATCGACAATAAACCAGGGCTGAGTAAAAGTGATATCGCTCGTATAAATAACTTATATAAGTGTACTAAAATATGGATTGATTAATTCGTTAATAAAAACATAAATAAAATTGAATTATGCAAATCCTTATCTTATACTTCATCTTAGTTTATATATTAAAATTATTCAACTTTATTTTATGCTGAGATCTTATTAAATCATTTATTTATACTGATAAAAATTTTAATGATTTCATATAAATATATTTAAATTTTAAAAGGTTTTTAAAATTAAAATCTCGTTATCAAAAAACGAGATCAAAATTTTGCACATTAGAAAGGGCGATACAAAAGTCAGTTATCAAGTATTTAGTGAACAATCAACAATTTTTGCAAAGATTGTAAATAATAAACTGTTTGACTAAGACACGAAATTAGTATTTATAATGGTTAACAGAAACTCTAACGTTTGTTTGCTAAACACAAATAATAACTATTTAAAACGTTACGTCGAATAATTTTCTTTGCACGCATGTTGTATACAATTTCTGAAACCTTGGCAGATGTTTGTGTACTTGTAAGCATAAATTTTATAAATGCTTCCCTACACTACTTTGGGGTAGGAATTTCTAACCTTTAGAGGATTAAAGCTTCGCTCAAGGCGCACTACATTAAAGGTGTACTATAAGCATAGTCGATAAGACAGAGAGATAAATTTTGACCTTTTTATGGAATAATATCAAGTCAGATAATATATAATTCATTAAGCAACTAATTCGGAAATCTAAGTAGAATTTAAGATATTTATAAACAGGAATAAACAGACAGACAATTTTAAAACATTAATTTCACTTTATTGTTAATGTAAGTGGCAGTCTCCTTCTTCAGAATTTAAAATAATATCTGATTATTCGTAAAACAAATAATCAAAATTGTTTTATGTTATTCAAATGTTAAAACATTTTGTTAAAGTGTTATTTTTATATTTTCAAAGACTATTTAAGCATTTTTTCAAGTAAGTTTTATTATAAAAAAATATATAACTGTTTAAAATTTTTTTATATCAATAATTATGATTATTTTATAAAATTCGAATTAATACCACGACATAATAAGCAGTCAAAATGCTTATTTTGCAAATGAATTAAGTAAATTAAATAATTTCTAAATATAAAACTCGTTAAAGTTTATAAAAACATTTCTTATCGTAAACGTGAATTAACATTCAGCATATTCTTAATATCAAGTGCACGCAATTGTTTAAGATAATTTGTATAGTAATTCTTTATTCTTTATTTATACAATTGACTACGTCTTGATAACAAATAATGCTTCCCCCTAAAAAATAAATGCGTCATTTCCTACTTTTATCTAAAACTTTAATTTATCATACTTAGGAAGATACTGAGACAAATGTTGAAAGTATGGATGAGGTCGTAACAATTTTGATGTTAACTTGTGATAATGCGTAAATTATTCAACCGGCTGACTTGTCCCTTTTGTTCCTAATGTTCTTCCTATAAAAAAAATGCTGAATTGTTGGCGGTGATATCGTCGTGTTCGATGACGATGTAAGTCAGTGATTTTCGACCTAATCCCATTAATGACGAGTGAATAAAACCACCGAACAGTGGTAGGTACTTGCGTGTTTGATTCTCATCAACGGAATGGCCACGTGGAATTTTTCGCATTTTCTTTACCTATCTAGCATCTAAATAAGAGCCAGTATCTCATTGAAAGTTCTCACGGCAGTGTTAAATCAGAAATATTCAAATTATAAATATATACAGAATTTATTACCATTACAAATAATTCCTCTTTACAGTGTAAGGTCTATACATGAATACTAATTTGTAAATAATTTAAGCTCGAAGAGAGATGATTTTTAAACTGTTTTTAAACTATTTTAACAATAAAAATTCATTATAACGAAGCTCTTTAAATTTGCTNGAAAATATGGAAAATTAAAAATATTAATCATTTTTGTAGTAACTCTTAATTTACAGAATTAAATCATTAATTTTATTTATAGTATTATTATTATCACATAAATGATAAACGTTTGAACTTAATAACGTCATGTAATTTTCAAATAAATTCTTGACATTATCTGGAAACTGAAATTTAATTAATTTAAAGAATAACAAGACTTTCCGCTTCTCAATATAAGCGGCAGGAAGTAGATGACAGTTATTACATTAAAGATCACTACCTTTTTCAATAACTATCAAAACACATGGAAAAGAATCGCTAACAATTACAAGAAACAAACTGTTGTAGGACTTGTGCTCCAGAATTTTCATCATTCGAGGAAGAATCTTTCATTAAAATTATGTGTAACACAAGAAAAATCTGTATTTGTGCAATCATTGTATTATATTATTTTCTATATAACGACGAAGAAAGACGGGGCGATAAAGTGCAATAAGCAACATTCAGAAATTTCTTTTTTTGATATTTTGTTACGGAAAGATTATGGAAACGTTGCAGAAAAGAATTAATTTGTCAACTGTAAATCATCAGATGATGACTGTAAATATTTTCGATAATTACCTTTATATTTTATAAAGGCACGGTACATTACCCTAGTTCGATCTAATGCTTCGAAATCAGAAATAAAATAGAAAATAATCAATCGTTATTGAGTTATTTCAAGTCTTATTTTATTTTTTTAGGCCTGAAATAAAATAAAATTGTTTTGTTTGATTTGATAAGATACCTCAAAGCAAAGGGTCGGCGATGTACTGTACCTCCCGGGAAAAATTTATATAGGAAACTAACCCTTATTTAGGTGTTACAAATGCCAGAAAACTCCACGTGACCAGTTTTTAGATTGGGTTGGAACCCATGAACCAGTGTTCGGCTGTTTTATCCGCTCGACCGATGGTGACCAAACCAAAATGGTCAAAAGAAATTGCATTTGATTTCTAAATATAAAAAAAGTATTCTAAAAGATTTGTAATATTTTATAAGCTTATAAATAACGCAAAAATTATAAATATTCATCACTAATTACTCATATTTAATGAAAAGTTTATAATTTTCGCTTTATACAAGATGTATTTACTGAACAATCTTTACATTTTTAATTCAATCTTTAAAGCATTAAATTCCTTATTTGCGTATAAAAATTAAGAAAATACGATCGTCTTTNTTTTTTATATCAATAATTATGATTATTTTATAAAATTCGAATTAATACCACGACATAATAAGCAGTCAAAATGCTTATTTTGCAAATGAATTAAGTAAATTAAATAATTTCTAAATATAAAACTCGTTAAAGTTTATAAAAACATTTCTTATCGTAAACGTGAATTAACATTCAGCATATTCTTAATATCAAGTGCACGCAATTGTTTAAGATAATTTGTATAGTAATTCTTTATTCTTTATTTATACAATTGACTACGTCTTGATAACAAATAATGCTTCCCCCTAAAAAATAAATGCGTCATTTCCTACTTTTATCTAAAACTTTAATTTATCATACTTAGGAAGATACTGAGACAAATGTTGAAAGTATGGATGAGGTCGTAACAATTTTGATGTTAACTTGTGATAATGCGTAAATTATTCAACCGGCTGACTTGTCCCTTTTGTTCCTAATGTTCTTCCTATAAAAAAAATGCTGAATTGTTGGCGGTGATATCGTCGTGTTCGATGACGATGTAAGTCAGTGATTTTCGACCTAATCCCATTAATGACGAGTGAATAAAACCACCGAACAGTGGTAGGTACTTGCGTGTTTGATTCTCATCAACGGAATGGCCACGTGGAATTTTTCGCATTTTCTTTACCTATCTAGCATCTAAATAAGAGCCAGTATCTCATTGAAAGTTCTCACGGCAGTGTTAAATCAGAAATATTCAAATTATAAATATATACAGAATTTATTACCATTACAAATAATTCCTCTTTACAGTGTAAGGTCTATACATGAATACTAATTTGTAAATAATTTAAGCTCGAAGAGAGATGATTTTTAAACTGTTTTTAAACTATTTTAACAATAAAAATTCATTATAACGAAGCTCTTTAAATTTGCTCGTTTTAAATATTAAATTTAAATTTATTTAAATATCATATTTCAAATAAAGCATTTAATTTATGGTTTTTAGAAAATCAATTATCATTATCTTAAAATTTATTCGAATTTAAATATATTAAAAAATAAAGGAATAAATTATAAAATTATTTCATTTTACGAAAAAATTTTTATAATAGGAATTCCAAAAAAACACTTTTTATATTTTATAAACTTATAAATAATGCACAAATTATAAACATTCAACACTAATTTTTTATATTTAATGAGTGATTTTAAGTAAATGATCATATTTATTATAATTTTTAATTTACACAAAATGTATTTAATAATTAAGCTTTAATTTTTTAAATTTAAGTCTTTAAAACCTTAAAAATATTTATTTTTTTAATGATTTTTAAGTCTACATAATGCAATTTGTATTATTTTCTTATATTTATTAATTAGAAGCATCTATAAAGCTACTTTGTTCGTCTAAGTGTCTCTTCGTTTATTTCTTCTTGCAAGTAAAATATTAATATTATATATGTTAACATTTATTCATTTTAATTTATAAATTATATACTGTACAGTATTAGATTTAAACAACGAAGTAAAAGTTTAAAAATATTCATTTTACTTACTTTTTACGTCTTTATTTTATATAAAATTACATACAAAATAATTTAAGTATTAATTTTAATCTAATAACTTAATTATAAACTGATTAGTAATTAAAAATTGATAATATTTTAAATTAACAATAAATAAGCAATTTCTATATTTTTTCACAATTAATTAATATTATAATAAATTATATTAATCAATTTTATTTTATTAAAGAAAAAAAAATTATTAACAAAATATATTTGGGTCATATTTTAATAAGAAAAAGTCAAATTTGGCTGTGTCAACTAGTTAAGGCATAGAACGATAAGTCAATGGACGAATCCCTCCATAGGACTTTCTATGGGGAACTGCCTCCCAGTTTGGTTTAGAGAAGTAAAGAAAACTCGGAAACCGCGCGTGTATAGTATTTTTTTCAGGCGCGAACCCGTGACCAATACAAATGTTTAATAGTTTTATTCACTCGGTTACTGATGGGCCTGTTTCAAAGACTTAGAATCTTGCTGTGTGAATAAGAGTCATTATTTTTCAATAGAAACAAAGCTTCAACTACCATTGGTAGTTGAAGAATCTACCCAGATAACACATCGACGTGTTATCCGTGTAAAATATTCGTATCAATTTTACCCGTTTTTGATAGGTTGATATGACACAGTTTTGAAACATTTTTCCACTTTCAAATTCCACATGTATTCGAGGTAGAAAACGTAAATTTTCACGTCGCAGATAACATAAACGTGTTATCCACGTATATTTCTTGTAGTTACGCACGTGGAATATTCTTATCAATACCAGTTTATTATGCTAATTAGCTATGCCGGATTACTATAAGTAATTTGACTCTCGCTATTCTATTGTATTACAAAGCGAAGCAAAACTCAGTGCTTCTTTATACACAAACACAGACACATGTATTTGTACTTTTAATAAATCATTTATTTGCTGCATTTAAAAACTTGTCTCTTTGTTATTTGAATAAACTACACATTTGATACATTGAAATATATTTTCTTGCTGGCCGTTATTTAATAAGTTGATCCTTTTTCTGTCCCTACAAAAAAAAATAAACACCCATTATCATCTATTAACATAACATTCTAAAAACGTTATTAAATTTTATATCAGCAGTCGTTTAAAAACAAAAGGTGTTGATTTATTTTTATCTGTAGATTTCTGCATCCTTTTTCTCGGCCAATTTTTAATTACATCTTCTAAGTTTACTACTTTTGTTGAAGAAACAACTGCTGTTTCAGTCAGGTTATTTAATAAAAAAAAACTCAATACATTTGTATCTTACTCAATTTTTTTTATAAAAATTTATTTATCAATAACTGCATCCTTAATCTTTATGGAAAGCTCGTTTTTGATTTTTTTGGCCAAAGAAACCATTTATTTCTCATCACCTTGCATACTCATTGTAACTTCATAATTACGTACACAAAGTAAACAATAATTTACGTTTTTAATTTTCTTCATATAAATTTTATTTGTTTTTAAAGACCTATATTCAACTACAGCAATAACTTCGAAATTTTACAAGAATCCCAGAACAATGTTTCACTATATAATAAAGATATATTTTATAAACCGTTATTTTAAGCAAATTCTTTTCTAAGTCCATTCAGTTAGACAAAATTAAACTTGAAGACAAAGTTTCTTGTCTTTTCGCCTGTTTGTGCATGAGAGTCGATTGTAAGTTGGCTGTTTTCCTGTTTATACATAACAGTTGTCACGTGTTTTTCATTAATTCAGAAACTGTCCTCTAAATTCTAATAAGTTTTTACTCGAAGTAATTTTTTACATCTCTGATGTTCTTGTTAGGAACTTAATTTATTGTCGAAAATAATACCAACATCTAAAGACCGTATTGACAGGATGGTTAAAAACGCCTGCAATCCGTAATGGAATACGTGGGTTTTTTTAAAAATTCATCTCTTCTACAATTGTTTTACACTCCATTTTTTAGCTAGTTTTCAATTATTCATCGATACTGTTTGCCTCTCTAGTTCAAGGCTGCTCCTTCTTTTCTTGATAAAATTTAATAAATACATAATAAATTGATGGTTACAAGTCAGTATCTTTATAGATAAAGATTTGTAAGAAGGTTTTAGTAATAAAACAAAACGTTTTCTTGTTAAAAAAAAAAACAAAGAATTTCTTTGTCTAACACAAAGAAAAAGTATTTCTAATTCACAAATCAACTTTATTATACCTTTGTCTATCATAAAACTATCAAATCCTCACCCTTTTATTACAAAATAATGTTAACTTTCTTCATTTGCGTTCAGCAACGGAATTGTGTCGACTCTTCTATTAACTAATTACTTTAATTAAGAGCAATTTTTATTATTTTAAAGAATCGAGTACATAATTAATTAGATGTAATTTATTATAACTTAAGAGACTGTCCATAAATTACGTAACGTAGATATGCCGGGTTAATACGCAAGTAATCGTTACGATAAGTTAAAAAGGGATGGAATTAAAAAAGCATTACTTAATGGTAGAGTTTACACTTTTGAGTAGCGATGATTCATCTTTGCTTCTGAAATGTTGAGTAAAGAACCGTACTGTCACGTCACTGCTTTATACATTACACATATAATAAATAAAATAATGTAAAATTCGCGTTACAGAGGGATGATAGTAAAAAGAATGAAATAATGCTACGTAATTTATGGACAAGCCCTTAACAAATAAAAATTTTTAGAAAAAATGTTAATAATGTGTTTAATTTTTCAATATTTTGAAAGAATGTTTTTAAATTAGGACAAAAGTTTGTATAATTAATGAATGTCGTCCTTACTAAAAATGTTTTTTATGTTGATATGTAGTAGTTCTTTTGTTACATTTTTTATCGTCAACCAGCCTTTTAATCCTTTGTTTATATGTTCTATTCACATATTTACGAAAGAAGCTTCTATAGTTTCCGTCCTGAAAGAAATTCTTCTATTCTACTCTATACAGAAAACTAAATTCTTAATTATCTCAAGCAAGATTATTTTTGTTCAGAGACAATAATAGTAAACATAAATTAAATTAAATACAAACGAAAATTAATAATATGTAAATAACTTCATTAAAATTGGTCTAGATAAAAAGAAGATAATTTTGTTCTTTATTCTTAAGTAATTAAATAATATTTAACACAAGTATAAAAGAAGATTTTTAAAGTTTGTTTTATTTATGTATTCTAGAGATTAAACTTTACTAAGTGACCTTACAGAATGTCTTATATGCTGGAAAGAAGCTGGGGATTTTTCCTTGGATCCGGAGAAAACGTGAAGACTCTAGTGGGGAGTCCTTTAATGTTACGTTTATTAACAGAAAATAAAATTCTTAAGACTGCATTTTATTAATTTATTTTCTATTTTTTTCTATTGTAATAACTGAAAACACCTTTAACAAAACGAAAAGCAATCTTCCGATTGAACATTTGTCTTGTGTTTTCTTCTTCACTAAAATGTCAACAAATAGAAAAGATTGCTGCTATTCTATTTTGGAACAAAGGGAAAGCTCTTACGTTTGAAGGACGAAAACATTAATTAATTAAAAAGATAAGTTTTATATCTCTTAGAAACAGATTAATGCATAATGGAGTGTGTGTAAATGTGCAATTAATGCTAACAATTTCCCTCGACATTTATCATTTTGTTTGATAAGAAGTTTAAGCTGAGTGACTATGTTTTACTTATTTCGATAGATGTCTATGAAACGAAGTTCAAGAGTGGCTAGAAGAAACGTCATCTGCAAAAATTTATTGCAAAAATCATTCCATGTGTCACACACTCATCATACACAACCCTGATTCTGCCATATTGTGCTTTCCCTGTTCCTAACGGTAGTCATCCAAGCATAGAAGCCGATTGTGAAGAATAAGGGTTTTGCACTGCATGTGTTCAAGGGCAGTTAGAAACAATAGCAGAAGTTTATTTAATTAAATACACTTCTGCAGTATTCCATATGAAATACTGAGGAAAAGGCCATAGTCATGGACCAGAATGATTATGTAAGGAAAAAAGTCTCAATTTCTTTTGAAAATCACCTGTATATATAATACAAGTAGGTTAAAGCATGCGTTGCTAGTCCTTTATTTTATAAATTGAATATAACTTGTCTATTTGGAGTTATTTTTTTCTTATGAGGTTACGATTACAGTAAAGGCTTTTTAATACGATTTATTACCTCACTGATTGTACGAGTTCCCGTCTTTCGATATAACAAGTTTTAGTTAAAAATAAAGTCCAAGTAGACAAGTTATACTCAACATATAATAAGTTTTTTTCCTGTCATAATTCTTTCATTAAATAATTTACATCAATATTTAGGTGCGAACCCAATAATCGTGGGTTCGCGCATTACCAATAGGCTGACCGTGTGGAGTTTTGTGTTTTTCTACGTGTCGAACACCTAAATAAAGGTCAGTTTACCAGAGAAAAACCGGTTGGGAGGTCCCCCCTCTTCAGCACATCGTCCAAATATTGCCTCGTCTTATTCTATTTCTAAATTAAAGTCACATTATAAGAAAAAAGTATCAAAAAATATCAAAAACATATGTCCATTGCTTTTTTTCAAAGGTAAAAGTTTAAATTACATATAATTAAATACAAGATTTAGAAATGCGTTTTGTATGATAAAAGTTCTAACTTATTTCATGGTTACAAATGAAGTAGAAAAAGTTCAATTTGAGGAAATTAAATAACCATTAACCAAATTATCACAATAGTAATAAAAATTTTAATTAAGTATACGTGGTTTACAAGTTAAGTTAGTATTTTAAATGTTAAAAAATATTTAATAAGTTAATTAAACATTTTACTATTCTATTAGAATACTCAAGATCAGTAAATGTATAAATTTTAATTAAAATGAGAATGCGATTCGACAAAAGCGATAGAAATTATTAAGCTTTAAAGTTGGTGAGAAAACTCGTGCCCTATAACACAAACTCTAATATCAATAAATACAGGAGAAAAAAACTCCATTTTTCTCACTTCTCAACGTTTCAGGTTCCGGGTAGAAAAATATAAAAATCTTGAGGATCGTCTTTTGATCGATCGCCATACTTTTCTTCTGTTATATGCAGTGCTGCTGCATGCTCCCGGTGGGACTACCCTGACGACGTCTTTGTTTTGCCCTAGATTACTCTAAATTACTAGGGCTTATTATTTGTAAATTAAAGAAATCTTAATAAGAAAAAACAATCTTTATTGTTCACCTGGTATTTCATCCGTACACACTATATTTGTATTTAGGACCTCAAGGTTCCTCCTCTGCAGGTTTATCTTCTTTTAGCACCTTGTCGATGTAAACCTGCTGAGGAGGACCTTGAGGTCCGAAACACAAATATAGTGTGTACAGTTGAAATACCAGGTGGACAATAAAGATTGTTTTTTTCTGATTAAGTCTTCCTTGATTTACAGAAACTGAATACCAGTATAATAAGTCCTAGTAGACATAAATATAATAAATGGTATAGAATTAGGATAAAGAAATTGAGTCAAGTAGGGCTTGTTTACGCCATTCATTGTCTACAACTTGTAAATCAACCTTAACATTTTAAAACTTTTTAAACAATGGCTCAAAAGTCCTCACTGTTAAATTTTGCGCATTTTCAGGTTCAAGCAGAACAGGATATGAAAAAATATCATTACTCAAATCAAATCTGGCATAGATTTCTTTTACAAGTATACAATAAAAGCATCAGATCACAGGGCAGTTTTACCCTAAACATTACCCTGTGAGGTTGAAATTACCCTAGAAAAGGGCAATTACCCTGGAAACGGCAGCACTGGTTATATGTAACAGCCGGGAAAGTAAAATTGATAGCTTTGCCCTTGGCCTGTTATTGCTTACATCGGCAGTTTTCAGTCGAAAACTTGGTTATCACACCAGTGAATATGATATTACTAAAAAATTTCTTTAGTTTATTTTATGTACAAGTTTACAAAAGAATAAAGAAATTTTACAATGATTGAATCTAAACCGTATCCAATACACCCAAAATGCTGTTCGGACTCTTTCGGAATCCTTCTTCAGTTGGTGTTTTCATGAAGATAACAAAATAAAATACACTTAAAAGTTACATTAAAAGGTGTAAATAACCACGAAGACATCACAATAAAAGAAAAACGAATGTTATCTCATATGTACCGTGAAATAGATTCCGTGCTTTTCTATTTTTTCTATTATCAATCCATCTGTGGACAGCGCTTCACACAATTAACAATAATCAGTAAGAAACTACATCGTTAAGGTCGCAATCGTTAAGGTAAAGGCTGTTAATTCATCATCAACAGCCTTCCGTCACAACACGAATGACCTAGGCTTATATTTAAAGGCTTATCTAACTCATGTTGGCCAAATTTTGAGATACACTTTTACGTATTATTACCGTGTTATAGTATGGATGACGTACTATATGTAACCATAGTATATTTTTGAACTACCCCGTAATATTACCTAATATAGAAGTAACTCATGTACTAGTAGTTTGTCTTCTGTGTACTTTTCCATTATGTGCAAGAAGACACGAATTAATTATTGAGTTCTTAAAAACTTACTAGTAGCGAAACAATTTTTTTAATTTTTGGTATTCTGAATCTCGAATTGTTATGTGGACCCCTTTATAACTAACCAACAATAGGATTCAAAGGATTTTGAATCCTATTGTTGGTTAGTTATAGGAAAAAGAAAGGAAAGGTTATAGTTATAGGAAAGGAAATTATGTTATGTTTTCTTTCCTATAGTTATAGGAAAGGAAACATACAATAAGATTCAAAGGATCTTGCTGTCCTTTCAAACGCATGGACTAAATGGCAGAGAACGTGCGGTGATGTCTTGAAAAATGGCAATCACGAGCAACAGGATATGGGTAACCGCTGTTATCTTTTAGATTGGGATTGTTCTATGACAGATCATTACAAATTTTTTAAAAATTTTATTACTAAATCTCAGATTTAGACTAAAATTTTTGTATTGAGTTATATCGCGTGTCTAACAAGGAAATTGCCAGACTTTCGGGTCTCCGATTCGAAGGAAACTTGTATTCGGAGCTACGTGCTCACCAGCACATCTGAAAATTGAGCTTATTAGTTGGAAATTCCAGTCGGCGTCAGAATAGCGATAGGTGAGTGAATAAGGTGCTAACTAAAAGCTACAGTATATCAGTTCGATCCTTTCTAATTTCAGTATTTTTTATTGTGTACAACTATTATTTTATTTTACAGTATCATTAGTATTATTATTACTATTATTATTTCTCACATTGAAAGCTTATAGAACCAGCGATTAAAAAATAGTGGCGTGATTTCTCGTTTAGTGGAGAAAAGTCTCTATAGATGCTCTTTTATGTCGTTAGAAAAAATTTTTCCCTTCATATTTATTTTTAAATCTGATAGTATTGTTACATTTAAAGTGCAGCAAATATGAGCGCATGAGGAAATTGCCCATGACATCAACCATTAAGAAAACGCTGCGATTGTACACACTATTTTCATATTAGACTTATCTTTTTCGTCCGTATGCATTAAAGTCTGTAGCTTGTTCGCTTGTGGTGACATACTATTTAACCGTAAACAAAATTATATGAAAATAAACATGAAGAAATAAAACTTTTATCTAACCAGTATAAAAAAAGCTAAATCTATAGAGGCTTCTTTTTCGCTAAAAGGGGATTGGACGTTATTATTTTTAATCCCTTATTCCATAAGCTTTAAACACGAGGAAATTTTTTTCTCATTTTTTAATTAAGTAACAAAGGAATTAAGAGACAATTCTTTAACTCCACTCGGCGATCGCTTAATCCGAGATGCCTTGTTAGATTGGCGACGTCGGCGATAACGTTCGGATTTGAATCCTTACATTATCTTCTTAAAACCAATAGCGAAATTGCTATTAAAATACAATCTCTAATTTGCAATTAGTTGAGCGCACAATTTTTTGTGACGTTAAAAATATGCATTGTTTGTATCTCAAGTAACACACGAAAGAAATATTTTTAAAAAGTTAATGAAGTTTATTTTTCACCCTCTGTTGTTAAAACAAAATATGAAGACTCAGAGATTGAAGTAGCAAACATTCTATGTGGATGGTACAACGAGCCACTACGTTTTCATTGTTTTTATGATAAAATTCTATCCAAAATGCCTCAATAGTAGGTCATGCGACGTTAACAGAGTTTAAACACAAGTAAATACTGTAAATATACAAAATTCCGTCAAAATTAGTCACGACAAACCACCAGATTCCTCTTATGAAAAGAAATGCGAAAAACTTGCTATAAATATACCTTTTTCTAAATAGAATAATTAATCTTTATAACGCAGTTTCTATAATTGTGTGGGATACAATTTATATTTAATTCATTTTTAAGTAAAAACAAATAATGGATATACAAATTTGATGTTTATGTCATAATACAAGAACTATTATATTTGATAAATTAAATAATTATTAATATAACGAAATTGATAATTTAAAATTTTTCTGTAAGGAACATAGCATGCAGGTATGATATAAACAGATAATAATACTAATTATGAGTTTAGAGATAGCTACTGCCTAACTCTGAAGAAGTTAGTTGATGCTCTGTTATGCCCTTTTGGGCTGCCAAATTTGCCACATATCTTCATAATCTGCACTTTCTAAGTGTCCCAACAACCGAAACTATTTATTCGTTTCTTCTACGCCAAAAAGTGCACAATGGTAAGCTTAGATAGGAATTTTCGTTTTTACAAATATTCCATCCGCATGTCCGCAAATTTGGTTATATTTAAAGTGCTAAATACATCTCTAGACAGCGTTGAATAGGGATACTTTCATTTTCGATAATCGGAGGAGCAGGAGAAACAGAGTGAAGTGATGAGATAGCGATCTTTAAAAACGATACCTCCAGGATAACTTTATTTGGAAAACTAACCCTTGTTTATACGCGAGACACTTGAAGAAAACTCGAAAACCACGCTCAAGCTCGTTTATCAGACACGAACCCGCCACCAACTACTAGTGTTAAGAGCACCACTGATGGGCTCCGAGTGATAACTAATTATGCAGATAAATTATACGGAAAAATTTTCCAAAAATAAAAATTAAAGATGTAATAAACACAATAGTATCTGCACTAAAATCATTTATATGAAACTGACACAAGAAATACGAATTATCTTTCCGAATAATATAGAACATAAATAGTTGAAGTACCTGACAGTAAATAAGAAAATATCTGTTTTTGTCAGGAGAATAATCGTTACGGAATTTGAAGCAGTTTTATAGAAAAATTGTCAAGTTGGAATCTTTTAAGATTAGGTTGCAGGAAAAATGATTTAGGAAAATCGAAAAAAGATTAGAAAGAGGAAAAGTTATGAACTCCAACATGTTATGCTCTCAGTTATAGAGATTAGTTTATCTTTTTGCATAGTTCAGCCTACAGAGATCTGAATAATAGCATCTGGTTTGATGTGGAAGAACAGATTATCGAATTGAAAACTTGGAAAATGTCCGAATCACGATTTTTCCACGTTTTCTGTTTGTGTCTAAGATCTAAATAGAAGTCCGTTTTTCATAGAAAGTGTTTCTGAGAGGCACCCCCTTGTCATATGACCGAGGCGTTGCGTCGTCTCATCTATCTATACAATTCAAACCAAATTTATTGATATTAATCAAATTCTTGGGGTTAATATTTAAAAACAAAATGCTATTATGAAAATACTCTAGATAATGTCTTTAATACCATTTTTATTTTTATGTATTAGTTACTAGAACTGTAGTTTCAGATACTAGAAATTATCGTTTTAAACAGGGCTGTGGAGTCGGAGTTTTGGTGTTTTAGCCTGAGTCGGAGTCGTTAAAAAATCCGCCTACTCCGACTCCTTTTTACTTACCAACTTGTTATGTATATAAAACGGAAAAGTATTAGAATCGTGTCAAATTTGACCCTCCAAGTTTTTTTTTTACAAATCTACACGTTTGGAGACCTCCCGAATCCCTCAAAAAAGTCAATAAAAGGGGAAAAATTGTGTGTGTGTGTTGGCGTCTAATTTGTTTAATTTCTTTATTTTCTGTTCTGAGATATTAAACAATATCTCAAAATAGGTAAAGTTTAAGAAACGAAATGTGGCACTGTAGCTTGCGTATAAAGGGGCATTAATACTATTAAATTTTGGTTCTTACTTGTTAATTAATGGTCGACAGGATGAAGACATAAAAGTGGTCATGTGTCATATCTCTTAATGAATATTTTACTCGTTATTAGCGTTCAAAATTTAAAAAAATAAAATAAAACTCGTCTCTATTTTTTTTGCCATTTTATAATAGTACAGTAAAACCGTTAAGATGTTCTCGCCCAAGATGTTAGAATGTGTATGGGGACACGATTTAATTCAACCACTTTGATGCTTAATAACTAACTCTTGTGTTAAACCACCCGACTCCGATTCTGACCACTTTGACCACAGAAATTATTAGGCTTCAAACAGGGTGAACAAAACCATGCCCCCCCACACAGTCTAACATCCACACATATAGAAAAAACCTAGAATCTTTTGCTTAATTAACTCGAAATTTCAAGGTGTTCCGAGTCCAAAAATGTAAAAATTTGGGAGGGGTCATTTTTTGACCGAGCGCTACACTTTGTTATATATCCTCTGTTATAGGCCTATATAACAGCCGGAAAAGTAAAAATTATCGAATACATATTTATATATTACTTAGAGGAGTCTTTTAGCTTTGAAATAAGAAGTTTCTACGTTCTATCTTTATTATTGAACTCTATTTATTGAATCTTTTATTCTGAGATCACGTGATGACATCAGAATTTTCGGGTCTTTTTCGGTAACAAGTCAGTCCCTGGTCGGAGTCGGTAGATTTTTAAGCGACTCCACAGCTCTGGTTTTAAACGGTTTGTCTAACTGTTTTTTCGGAATAAATCTTTCTGATTTATATCAAAAAAGAAAAGAACCATTCTTATTCTTAATATCAAAGTTACCGTAGATAAACTATTACCCCTCTTATAATTATTACTCTACCGGTTGTATGGAGATTGGTCAAAAAAATAACTCCGAGAAATTTATATTTTTGTACTCAGGGAACCTTCAAACGTCGTAAAATACAACAACATTCGGGAATTTTTTTCTGTATGTATGTTTTCATTTTGTGTGTGTGTATGTTTGTGTGAAGCACAATTTTGTTCCCCTCCTTGAAGCTTAATATCTCCTGTGCCTTATGTCAAAAATTTCTGAAATTTTGCAGAGAGATTTGTATGTTAGGGATATTGCAGAGATTGATGGGATTCGTGCGAGAAGTTTGACGGTTAAATTTAAATTTTGGCGGTTAAAGATCATGAAAGTAGATAGACAGAGGGAATTCGTGTGTCGTATTTCGAGTAAGGTCGGATTTCATGACGATTTTACTCGTTATTAGCATTTACAAATTTTTATAAAACTCATCTCTATCCTAAAAATTCACTTTTATAATAAAATAGGATTTTCCCTAGCAAACGGATGCTTCAGCTAATCTACTATAAAACAGAACAATTTCTTCATACATAAACATTAAATGCGAGATTGAATAATATAAAAAGTTTTTTAAATGCAATCTTGTAACAGATGGCGCCACACATAAATTTACACATTGTCCAGAAAAGTTTCGCAACACGTTGCTGGAAAATTCTTTTTCCTTAATCAAGAAAATATCAATCTCCAAAGTAGTTAAATTTTAAAATATATCCTTTATTCAGTTCATTAAACAATCGAAGGAAAATTGTAGAATAATATTTGTATTTATAATATCAAGCTTTCTCTAACGACTCGGGCATTTCCCAAGTTTTCAATTCGATAATCTGTTCTTCCACTTCAAACCAGATGCTATTATTCAGATCTCTGCAGACTGAACTATGGAAAAAGATAAACTAATCTCTATAACTGAGAGCATAACATGTTGGAGTTCATAACTTTTCCTCTTTCTAATCTTTTTTCGATTTTCCTAAATCATTTTTCCTGCAACCTGATCTAAAAAGATTCCAACTTGACAATTTTTCTATAAAACTGCTTCAAATTCCGTAACGATTATTCTCCTGACAAAAACAGATATTTTCTTATTTACTGTCAGGTACTTCAACTATTCATGTTCTATATTATTCAGAAGGATAACTCGTATTTCATGTGCCAGCTTCACAAAAACAATTTTAGTGCAGATACTAATGTGTTTATTACATCTTTAACTTTTATTTTTGGAAAATTTTCCCTTTAATTTATCTGCGTAATTAGTTATCACTGGAGCCCATCAGTGGTGCTCTGTTCAACACTAGTAGTTGGTGGCGGGTTCGTGTCTGATAAACGAGATTGCGCGTGGAGTTATCCGAGTTTTCTTCAAGTGTCTCGCGTATAAACAGGGGTTAGTTTTCCAAATAAAGTTATCCTGGAGGTATCGTTTTTAAATATCGCTATCTCATCACTTCAGTCTGTTTCTCCTGCTCCTCCGATTATCGAAAATGAAAGTATCCCTATTCAACGCTGTCTAGAGATGTATTTAGCACTTTAAATATAACCAAATTTGCGGACATGCGGATGGAATATTTGTAAAAACGAAAATTCCTACCTAAGCTTACCATTGTGCACTTTTTGGCGTAGAAGAAACGAATAAATAGTTTCGGTTGTTGGGACACTTAAAAAGTGCAGTTTATGAAGATATGTGGCAAATTTGACAACCCAAAACAGGGCATAACAGAGTATCAGCTGACTTATTCAGGGTTAAGCAGTAGCTATCTCTAAACTCATAATTAGTATTATTATCTGTTGATGTCATATAGGCCTATATGTTTTATCTAAAAAATCTGAAACCAGTTTGCTCATTTAATTAGAATGTTTCTAATTTAGTTATCTCACAGCTTGCTATCAACATACAGATAGGCTTATATATTGTAAGTAGCATTGCTTTAATAAGCAGTTAAAAATACTTACCGTAGAATGATATCTATGAGTTTTAAAAATTATGTTTAAAATGTTTGCAAATGGCTATATTAGGAACGTTCTATACCCAATATACCTGTTGTAAACATAGATTTTTAAAAACGCTGGTATATAAACTACAATATATATATTGTAAAATTAATTATTATTGTGAAACAGTTAAACTGAAATTGTCTTAACTCGAATGAGAAAATACAAAATTACATCATATTATAAATCTGAAACTCGTGTGCTTGGATTTATAATAGAAGCATAAATAACTCATAGGCCGAACGAAAGTCTCAAAAATTGCCATATGGTTTCAAATTATTATTAAATAAGAGAAAATCTCCGAAACACTATTTTTGATAATCTACAACATAGAATAAATAGAAAAAGACATTCTCTCGAAAATTACGTGATTGATTTGAACTATGATTATTGTGGAAACTTCTTTCACGAAAACGCATTGGTAGTTGCTATTATCTAGCGAATGCGGCTTTCAAAAACGGAGAAACTGTCTTCTAGCCACATTAGGAACTGTCCATATTTAGCGCACTTACCTTATAATAATGTTTGTGTGTATTTATATAAATGAAGTTGGTATAGAAGTTAAAAATAAAATCACTTATTCAGTGTGAAAGTAATAGTTTCCAGAGCAGTAATTACAGCACAATTGAAATGAAAAAAATCATTAAAGTCAATCGAAAAGAGTCCTATTTCTTCAAATTTAATCAACAGAAATAAGTTGAAATGTAATTACGATTTCACAGATTCTTGGTAACATATATCTTTTCTTTCCAAATTACTTGAGCTTCTCGACTTCTTTAATCTGCTTCACAGCTAATAATTTGTTACATGTTGAATTAGTTTGAATGAACTCTCAACTGACTAACACAAAAGAGTAGTTAAATAAGAGTTAATTAATCAAGAGATAGTTACCGTAGATAAACTATTACCCCTCTTATAATTATTACTCTACCGGTTGTATGGAGATTGGTCAAAAAAATAACTCCGAGAAATTTATATTTTTGTNTCAGTCAGACAATATTGTTTGATTGTAACCGGTATTAGTTTTATTATTTTCCGTTTGCTTGAACAGGAATTTCTCTATTCTATTTTCTTTTCTATCACACTAAAATATAAAAATTCTCAAAATTATCTAAAAATTTTGTATTGTAAAATCAATAGAAAAATATTTATTTATTTATAATATAAAGTTCAAATAGTTTTGTTTCTCTTTTACACACTTTCTTTTATATTCTATGCTTTTATATATGCGCCGCTGTCTATTAATTAATATAAAATATTAATTTCATATATAATATTTTATATCTGTCGCAGTCGATTCAATACTTAATAAGCTTTTATTGTTCTTAAAAAATTATTCACGTGTAGGAGTACGTTTTACTAAATTTCATTGAGTTCTATTATCTCTATTATATATGTAATTTAGTTTTATTATGGTAAGATATGGCTACAAAGTACAGAAAAGGTAATAGAAAACGAAGTAAATTGGATAATTGTATGAATATAATTGAAAATTTTTTTGCAATATTTAAACAGATTGTTTAAGTCAGCGTGAGATTGTTTTATTTCCCTCGTTCTCAAAGACAAAATTTTATATAATAATGAAAGCAGATTTGATAGTAAGACTTCTAAAAGTACTGTTCAAAGATAGTAGAACATCTTTGAGCAGTAGGATATCAGTGAAGCATGTTTGAGACAAAAAGGAAAACTCGAAGGCCGTTTTCTATGACGATGCTTATTTTTTATATTTATTATTATAGTGACAGTGCTTCAGCCAAAACTTCCTGTAATTGTAGTCTGTGTGATGTGCCCTTTACTCATATGTTGAGTCTTACTGTCAAATCTGATTCCAGTGTTCTTATGCCACAACTTTCGAGTTTAGATACTTTGCTAATCTTTATTTTTACAACTTGGTTTCACCAGTTTTTTATGGGATTTATTCATCTTCACAATACCAGGCTATAATTTTTGACCATTTTTTTAATTTAAAAAAAATCGAGTGGCTTCCGGTCTGGATAATATGTATATGAATTCTATCTACGAATTAACTATATACTCTATGGATTATGTAACAGAATTTTAGGGACAAGAATTAAATTTTAATTTTTCAACTTCAATTTGTAATATTCTTTTGAAATTTTATATGTGTACTAATAAACACAAAACAATGTTAAAAATGAATTATCATTAATATTTGACGATAATTAAGTTACTTATACAGAATTTTTAAAATTAATAGCATTTTTAAATGTAATATAATTATAAGGACACCATATTATTGGAAAAATTAATATACTGTATCGGGCGTGGTTTGAGTTAATTTTTGTAACTGTTTCACTATAATATTTTCACAAGTATTTATAATTTTTATTTGAATCTGGATTTTAATGATGTCTCGACCCAGTACATCATACTTCTCCTGTTAACATTAGTTGTTAATAGAAGTACGATGATCACGAGTCATGCCTTCATCTATCTAACTCTGTTGTTCAAAAAATTTTGAATTGAAATCGCGTGATTTCTAGTCTTGACCAGAAATTCCCGTTTAGTTAATAACTAGTAGCCCGGGACGCCCCCTAGTGGGCGTTATTTACAAATTTCCATGAGGCACGGTTCCTTTGACTTTTTTGTTCCTATCAATATGCTGTACAGTTCCGTTAAAGTCCCAATGGTAAGATTTACTCTCCGAATGAAGAGGTGGCGAACCCCCAAACCGTACACCCCTGTATTAACAATAAAGTCAAAGGAGCCATACCCCTACTCGCGACCCTTCGAGAGATATAAGCCCCTGAAATAATAAATTCCTATTACAAATATACTGAATTATTTATATTGTTATATTGACCAAATAATAATTTATTGGCAAAATGAATAATAAAAATTTATATCGTTAATTTAAATAAGAATTAAAATTGTTAATTTGAATGTTTGAAATATGATACACGATAGGGGCGCCTCTAGTGTCCGTTTTCAAACGGTTACGGGACAGACGGACAGTTGAATGGGTTATATATATAGATAGATGGCCTCCGGTCGCTAAGCTTTTCATACTCTGTCTCGATTTTCGTATACCTAACTCTGTTGTCAAGAGTAGCAAAGGACAGACATACGGGTGACAATGGGAATATATAGTTCTGCAATTTGTAAATTACAGACGAATAA
Organism: Centruroides sculpturatus; assembly: GCF_000671375.1. Lineage (NCBI taxonomy): Eukaryota > Metazoa > Arthropoda > Arachnida > Scorpiones > Buthidae > Centruroides > Centruroides sculpturatus. Next base: position 85,509 of record NW_019384802.1, on the reverse strand, counting down.
ACTTTCTAAATTATTTTGTAATAATTTCGTTATTTATTCTTCTGGATTATTACATAATAATAAGATTAATTCGTTCGTTTTTTTAGATACGATTTCTTTCATATTCATATAGAAATTTAAATTAAATTACTTGTTGGTAAAGTGTACTTTGTAATATTATCTTTATAAATAACGAATTGAAAATGATTTAAATGTTTTATCACGTACGGTCTACCAGTGTCCGATTGGATGAAGATAACACCACTTTACAGGCTTCGACATAGCAACTGGAAAAGGCTATCTTGAGTTTTTAAGGATTTTCTTTATGCTTGTAACATCTGAATAAGTGTCAGTTTTTCTCGGAAGGCATTCTCCCTTGGCAGATCGCTCATACGTTGCGTTGCCAAACATTAAACCAAATCAATTTGTTTAGAAAAACATAATCTTTACACAGAAAAAAGAAATATTCATAATTTTTTCACCTTAAAATAAAGTTCATTTCTATTATTGCGTAGTAAGATACTTTTATATATAATAAAACATCCAATAAAGGAATTGGATAAATTTAAGAACTGGAAATAAAGATGGTTCCGACCAGTCCGGAGTCACTCGTCTCGTCTTTTAAATTAGTTGAATGGAATTTTATGCACAGAAACGAAATGTAATTATTTATCATAACGAAAGCATAAATTGCGTCTTTAAGATGAAAATAAATCGTTTTTAATAAGTAATTGTTTAAAATATAAAATATATAAATATATTGAAGCTGTAAAATATCTTCATTTTATAGCTTCAATTTATTTATATATTTTAATGCAAACACCGTTACCAAATTTTTAACGTTAAGTATGTTGTAATTTTAAGTATAATGTAGTTGTTTGTTTTTATTTGTTTGCTTACTGCAACGCAATACTTACGCGGAACGACTTTCTACGGAAAATTCGCCCCTATTATAAATTACAAAAACGAAGAAAACCCAGAAAACTCTACGTGAACAGCCCGTTGGGGAGGCGCCAAACCACCACCAACTACAAATACAACTTGGTTCGGCTGTTTTACTCGACCTGCACTTGGTTCAGTAGTTTCTTCCATTCGGTTCAAATGAGTAAGATTCATTGTAAATATACCACAACAATACGCGTTTTATAAATATTTTATTTTCTCTTAATTAACTTATTTTAAAGACTAAGTAATAAAAGTAAAAAGCACGTTTTACGTCTTTTAAGATTTTGAAAGATGAAGTTATTAATCCAAAATAAAATAAATAAATTGAAAATTGTTTTAAAATTTCATTTAGTCTACTCTTTCCTTAAATCTATGTTTAATGTAATTAAGAATTGCGAGTACAGTACTTTCCCAGCGAGCTTTGTTTAGATAGGAAAGAATTCATTCAGAAAAAATATTGTTCCTGTAAAAGTCTGGAGACAAGATCTTTGAACTTTCGGCTTTCTCCCAATTCAATCAAATTAGTTTCTTTTGTTTTCTTTTCTTAAACAATGATCGATAAATCTGAGAACTCGGCTTTACAAATTTCCCTGTATAATGTCGTCTATCAATTTAATTAAATTTCTTACAAGAAATTCTTTGTTTGTTTATACAAAAATCTATTTCTTATTGTCACTCTCATAACACACGATCTTCTGCTCAAATTTTTTTTATCGTCACAAAAACAAGTTTTATATTTATTTTCTTTTAATTTTTTAAATTGCTGCGTGAAGTTTTTGATTTATTAAATAAATTTGGATTAAATCGTTAATTTTAGTATTTATTTAGGTTTATTATGTAAAATTTAAAAAATTAACAGCTTATTTGAAAAGATAATTGTTAAGTGACTTTATTCAACTTTTCTGCAAAAAATCAGTTTTTTTAATTCTTGATTGATGGCTCTAACTAAATAATTAAATTAATTAGCTTATTCAATGGCCTAAGGATACAATATTTATTTATTTAGTTTTCATTCTCGTTAAGAAAAAAGGTTGTTACATATAGTTCTGTTTTGCTACAATAGATATAAAATAACAAAAGTAAATAAATTTTTAATGGTTTTAATGTTTTTAATGTTTTTAAAACATTAATTTATAAACATTTAATATAAACTTTTAAATAATTTAAAAGAATAAATAAATCATAATTTAAAAATTTTTAAATTTATTTAGATTTATTTCTTGAGTAGTTTAAAATATATATCGAAACTTGAGTTGTTCTAAAATTATAAAGCCTGCTAGTACCAATTTCCCACGTAAGTATGGGAAACTATAATACCTAAATAGGAGCCTTAAATAGTGCACTACTCCCGTGCAGATTGCCCATGTTTTGCGTCATATTACATCAATCTTAAAATTAAAAATAAAGAAATTCTCCAATTTTAACTTATTCTCTATGTTGTAAGAAGCTTTAACTCAACTAGGAACACATTAAAGTGTCCTTGTTCATAAAATATTTTAGTGTAACGTATGCTGCACTAGTCTAATGAACAAAATCACTGTGGATCTTGTTACTCTTTAATATGTCTTCTCTATCTATTCTCTTTGCGAATCTATAGATAAAATCATTCTTTCTCTAAACAGCGAAGTCGCATTTTCTTATCAATGTAGAAGAAATTTTTAAATGATTTGCCATATTTTCACTCATACAAACGAGTAAAATAGATTTGAAGCTACAAAATAAAGCACATTATATGCAATATGGCCTTTTAATCGTACTCATCGTGCGTTCGGCCTGGCGCAAGACCGGTATAGTGAGGATGGGACCCAACATATCCGAGACAGACCATTCCCGATTGCTAGCTCTGATTCGATTCTGGGTCCCCCTTATCATCTTACCCCTCTCAATTATCCAGCCTTCACCAATATATATTAAAATATTAGAGAAATGTGTTCATAAAAGAGCATTAAAATTACTATCTAATTCAATAATAAAGTTTATAAATTAAAATATTTTTCGATTATTTTCGTCTTTCTGATACTCGTAAAGGCCTGGTAACAAAACGGCCTTTACGACGTATAGTACTGTACAGTACATACTGTAAACTAAAGAAAAGTGCTTTTTTAGTTTACACTATGTTTACCGAGTAACAGCAAATACATGTGATATATATCTATTTGACTGAACCTTTGCTGCGTTTGAGTTTGCAACCCTTAAATCATTTTTCATGCGTGTGTTAGTGTATCAAGTGTATCAAATAAGTCTTCGTTGCATATATTTTATTATCGAAAGCTCACTATATAAAGCCCCCATTGTAGAGGTTCAAGCTTACTCTTGTTTTATTATGTGAGGTTTCCGATTTTACTCCGGAAAAACCCTCAGAAGAGAAGTGCGCCATGTTGCAACAATATAGATTTTCACAACAATATAAACATATACGCCAATGTGTTCAATAAGTAACTTCATGATTTCATGTTCAAAAGTTCTTTCATCAAACTACTAAAACAATTTTTGAAAACATTTAAAGATGTAATATATTTAATAATATTAAAATTACATCAACGGTAAATAATAATAATAACTTATTATAAGAATTTGGTTATATAATGAATTTAACTAAAAATTCAAATTTTGATTATACAGGACGGTTCAAAAGTCAGTTAACCGAGACATATACAACGATTATTCATCTCAGTTAACTGACATTTAGACTATTCTTAATATATTACGTCTTAATCTAATTCAGTCTCAAATTTAGAATGATAAAAACACAATAATTTAATCTTTTTTTTTTTTTAATTTTCCACTCAACAATTACATTGAACTTAATACCTAATAATTACTATAAAATTTTAATTTTAATCTTGCTACATATAATTCAGTGGAAACACTAGCATATAACATTTACTTACACACCATCAACGTCTAGAAGTGGTAATGATGTGGAAGAATCAGAACTAACTTGTCGTAATATTTGGATAGCTGGCATGTGGGCTGAGAATAAAAAGACTTTTCCGTATGTTATTTGCCATTCGAAAAAATTAGGATGTTCGATTTGTGACAAGGTAAAATATTGGGAGCATTCGAAAAAAACCGCAAACATTAAAGCCAAATAAATTTTAAAAAGTAAAAAAAAAACAACCAGTAGAAACATTAATTGATCACTTAACTAATTCCTCTATTAACAATATAACTGTATGTAAAATTTTAAGAACAGCTTGTATCGCAAAATACGGTAAACCATTTTCTGATTACTTTATTACAGCTTCAGGAATTGAATGGAACAATTATTGTTTCCGGACTGGACTTAACACAGCGCAAGCGTTATGTTAAGAAAAAATATTCACCGTCCCCGGCCTATAATCGCACACTACGACCCTCAGCCTGCTATCGCTCTACATAGTGTTTATAAACGTAGATATCTGCCATGGTTTTTCACGAAGGCGCTGCATTTTTACAAAATGGCTACTATGTCTGGGTCGCTTGTAACTAGTCAAAGTAAAATCAATCATCTATTACTGTCCTATATAATGATATATGCTGCTTTTTCGCTGTTTATCGAGAAATTTTAAAAGAGAACCATTATTGCCAGCGGGACACGTCGTTACAATGTGGTATTATAGAAACAAATGAGCGAGATCGTTCTATACATTTGTGCTTTGTGTGTTAAGAAACATTAGCTTTGGCATCTGTTCCATCGGAGCCGTATATACAAGTAAGCTATGTTATCTTTTTGCTTAGGGCCTCGAGTTTTAGGGGCCTCAAAAATTTATACAAAAGAAAATTGAAGTCAAAGTTTGTAATAAAATTTTTTTTACAAACCAACAAAATATACTATTAAAATAAAAAGTAGTTAATATGTTTATGTTAATTCTTTTCTTTTTTGATTGATTTCTAAAAATGTTAAATAGTTGGTAAGGGACCTTACACAGAGTTCAGCTTAGGGCCTCGAAATGCCTAAATCCGGCCCTGTCTCCCATACAAAATTATGGCTTTTTAAAGTTTAAGGAAAAGTCCTTTAAAATTGATAGCATAACATGTTCATATATAGCTGGACAATACGGTTACTTTATTGCCAGTTCTTAACAGTCGAATGCACTTTTTCTGTCGGTTATATTTATGAGCTTCTCCGAATTCTGATTTCCGAATAATCATCTGTTTTTTCATGTGAAAATAGAGACAAACTTATATTGAGCTCCCGTGTGGCAATTAAGAACGAAACAGAAAGCTTTGCTTTTTCTATCGCTATTCATCTTTACTGCTGACAATACACAAAAATGATTCAAACGATCCAGATAAAATAGTTTTGTTTTCAAACACCAAAGGGTGAGCATCCGATGAAAAATGCGAATAGTGTAACTAGCAAAATGTCTTTACGGTAAGTGGCAGTTGAGGATTTGCGTTCTCGCTCGGAGCCGATCATTTTTTTCAGAATTTTCTAAATTATTTAATAAATATTAATTTAATTATAATTATTAAATTTAATAAAAGGTGGCGACTAATGCCTATCTCTAGTGCCAAATTACTCGATATTTAATAATTATTAGTAAAGGTAATATAGCCCTATGTAATCCGGTAATTGTTTGGCTTTAATATAATTATCGGGCTTTGAGATGTTTATATATGTATTTATAGATAAACTATACTCTGTAAATCACCGATTTTTAAAAAACTAGAAAGAAATTGGATTCCACCTCTTTCTGGTGTTAGAGAAATTATGAATATTGTGCGAATATTGTTAATAAGATGGGTAGCAAGTTCGTTTGCATTAGTTTCTGTTGTTTGGCAAAATTTTGAATCTTTATGCAATGATTTTCAACATGCCGCTGAAAATACAATCCGTACAAAACCGAACAATCTACGTTCGTTGTATTTTCATCTAAAAAGTTTCTACTAAATTTAGTTGTGAATTTGTCTCTTTAATCCGATTTTCAGTTCGGTAGACTATCAAATGCTTTCAAATGCTTTTTAAGAGAAGAATACACGCCAAAGGGACTTAAATTACAATTGAGTCCGAAATGCATATAACAAATCAATAAAGGAAATTCATAACCTGAATGCTGTATATGATAGTCTACCGAACTGAAAATCGGATTAAAGAGACAAATTCACAACGAAAATAGCAGCAGCCATAAGTGAATTACTAAATTTAGCTCTAATATATGACGTATCGTATACATTATTATCGGAAGCTTTATAAAACACACACAACAAATAGTTTCGTCGAATTAATTTATCGGCGTAACCATTCTTTATTTGGAATCTCTAAAAACTCACAAAGGAAATAAATCATTAGAAGCCGTAAATGCTGTTAAAAAAATTTCGTTTTGTTTTAATAGCAGACAACAATGAAGTGTCTATCATTTTGATAGTCACTAGAAAGGGATTTATAGACAAACAATTTTGTTATGTAGCAATCCGACGTTCACCGGAGGTCAAGAACCACTCGAAAGATAATTTTAATTTGCAGAGCTTTTATTTATATGCATTTCGGATCGGAGTTTGTAGAGATCCCTCCTCAGTATAAGTGTATTCTGCGACAATGAATTGTTACAGTGATTGATGTAAAGTATTGAGATCAACACGGTTTGAACTTGGCTAAGTTCATCGTTCTGCTGATGACAATAAATAAAACAATATCATTAATCCCCTGTTGTAGAATGTTTTCTTTATTTCTGAAGTAAATATTGTTTGTTGATTAGTGTATAAACATCTAAAAGAAATGATCTTTTGGTTATATTTTATACTCAAACCTATCTTACAGTGAATGTTAGAAATGTAAAAAAGTGGACAATTTTAGGAAAAGGAAAATTTTAACTTTCTGTTAATGTGTCTTAAACATAAATATTTTTCCGGGAAAGTTATGCAACTCGTTGCTAAATATATATTAATAACAAATTTAAAAGCAATGGGATCGGTTGCAGTAACTCTTAAAAAATATAAATCTAAAAGTAAAATATCCTTAGAAAAATTAGCAAGTACTGTAATATAATACTCGTTCTAACCGAATTGACCTTTTATATTTTGTAAATATTCACGTATCACATTATATTTTGTTTAATTCCATATTACTTGTAATTATGTAAAAACTATTTTTATATAATTTATTTTTCTTTTATATGTTTTTAATTATTTTTTTAAGTTAATGTGACCTGACTTACGAATGGCAGCTTCCCTGGCATTACATAGAATTTCTACGGAAAAGCCATCATTGCAGGCGTAAACTTGCTCCTAAAATTGTTTATCCAGTGGGAAAGATACCATTCAGGAACCATTTTCGAAATATTGAAAAAAAAATAAACATTACAAATTTAAAAAGCGTGTATATTTTCTTAATAATCAAAAGCTATACATTTTTCTAAACATGTTTCGAAAGAAGCCTTGTGATGAAGGGGTTAAACTATTGGAAACAATCTGATGATGTTTTGAAATAGAATGAAAATAAATATTTTACATGGCATAATTAAGACCGATACATCGCATTATCGCCATCAACTACTTTTGAGTAGACTCTAGAAACACCGATTTGTAATGTTAACGAATGTCAAACCAGGTAATGAACCTTTCACTCTTACATTTCGGTCGATGAATATCGAAAATTGTCCTATCTCTGGAACTGATCTATATCCAGGTAACGGGAGACTAGAAAAGAAATCAATTGGAGAGCAACGACAGGAAATATGGACTAATCAGAATGGTTAATTCGGAACCCACTCTTTAAGATTCCAATTTGTATTCTAAGTAAACGAGTTCAACTGCAAAGGTGACACGCCTCAGTTTTTTCCAAAACTACGTTTCTCTCCTCATCACTTTTTCCTTCTGAATTTGATTTCCCTCTCCTCTTTCCGCAAACTCACCACTTTATTATTTACTGATTATGTTTTGCAAGTTCAGAGAAAAAACACGAAGTGTATTGGTTTGTTATTATCCAATAAAACATTGGATAANCTACGTTTCTCTCCTCATCACTTTTTCCTTCTGAATTTGATTTCCCTCTCCTCTTTCCGCAAACTCACCACTTTATTATTTACTGATTATGTTTTGCAAGTTCAGAGAAAAAACACGAAGTGTATTGGTTTGTTATTATCCAATAAAACATTGGAAAATGTCCTTGAACATTATTTGTTATAAAGGGTGTTAGCCACATCTTCTACTAGCTTGATTGGGCATTCTTGTTTGTTACAGCCTGCATATGGCGTATTGGCCATGAATCGTTACCGAACTATATCAGAATCGCGAATCAGAGATAACAAATATATATAAGCAACCAATCTTCCAGCAATGCACATTAATGTCAAGTAACAGTTTTAATAACTATTATAACATTTAATTGTGCAGGTTTTTATGACTTGTTTGCAAAACAGACTGATAATATGTATTTACTTATTTCTAAACTGAAAAAAATACATTGTTTCTGTTAACTGTAAGGAAAAACAAAAAAAACACTTAACAACCGTTAACAAAAAAGTACGCATGCAGTGACACACCGCAGATGGAGGGGAGAGGTTCAGAACCTCGTCCATAACCCAACTCTTTCACGACCTCATTCAGTCGTTCGGGCATATTTGCCACAAGATTGTGGCAAAGTATGCCCTCACGAAGCTTCTCCTAACGAACACTGACGATTTCCCACAGCTCGTTGGGAGTTGTCGCCTGAGTGGGGTCGCGGCAGAACTCAGCCCAAAGATGTTCGATTGGATTAAGATCTGCCCCTCTCCCCGGCCATCCCATGTCCATGACTTGCCCATGGCTATTTATCCAATGCACCGTTCCCGTGAAGTGTGGATTGGTGAGCGGTCATGCACGAACCAGAACGGCGTCTCGCCGTATAGCGCTGTGACTGATGGTAATAAGACATCTTTCAAGGTGTGGAGGCATTGTTCAGCGTTTAAGTTCCCATTCAGCATGACCAACTCCCCCGGTCTAGCTGCCGTCATCCATCCCCAGACACCTGCAAACAGAAAAGTCAATAATGAAATTGTGACGTATATATAACACATGAAAATTTCGGTTTAAAAGAGCAATATGAACAAATGAATGCCTGCAAGATTAATTAATAAGATGATACTATATGATATGTCAGGAAACTATCAGTTAACATTACATACAGTTTTAAAATATGCTGAAGAAGATCAGCCTGGCATTTTAACAATGTCACAATAGTTTGATATCATGTAATACACTGCACATGGTGTATCGTGTGTTATAATTACGTGTGTATATAGTCTAAGTTATATTGCTATACAACATAGGCCTGAATACATCCTTACATCTACAATCGCACATGATGTTCTTTTCAATTGTAGTATGTAATGACATTTAAGGTTTTTGCTTGTCTTTTATGCAAGGTGCGTATTCTACTGGCAGTAAGAAATAATGACAAATACACGAAAACACGAAATTTAAAGACTCCCCTATCGATATGCGGCCGCTTCTTTGAGTGCGCCACACGTATTCAGGATTAAACCTGGTAGAAGATGGGCGACGCACACCCACACGGTCTCGTTCTTCTGTGAATAGAACACTTTCTAAATCAGAAAACACCACGGTCTCCCACTGGTCAGCTGTCTATTGGCAGTACGTTTGCGCGAATCCCTTGCGGTCCATCTGATTTCCTATAGAGACATACTGCTTTTCGGCTGGCCTCCGGCCGAAGAGGTTGAATTGTCGTAACCTATGAATAAAATAACTATATATATTTGATTTCACAATCTGAAACCGTGTTGTGACTCCTCGATTCTTAAACACTACATAGTGTAATAAAATTCAAACATTTGGCGTTCTATCATCATCTTTATTTAGTTCAGTTGATACGTGTTTAAAATACACGTTTCGGGCGTAACATGCCCCTATTCAGCCAACTAAAATTATATAAAAAAATACATACAGTGCGTAAATAGGTTTAAAAAATATACAAGTGGTAAAAGATATTTTAGAACATACCTCGGGATTATTTATAAACTGGGTATCATGGATAAATAGACAATAAATGTGTAAGCTGTATAAATATGTATTCATATAAATATGAATATAAATACAATATAATAAAAAATTTAATATACAATACGATAAGATCTGTTTATAAAATGGCGATATATTATATATATAATACCGAAGATATAGAGTTATGAAAACATTTTTGCAAACTTAAACTCTGTATAATTAATAAATATTTCTTGAAGCAAAGAAATTTTAATTCATAAACTTTATACAAGTATAATTTATAACAAATCGATTTAAAACACGATAAAAACAATTTTATAACCGAAGCGGTATGAAAGGTATTAACTAAATTCAAAGAATTTAATTTTGAATTTATATTTTCTTACTGTTTTTATGGAAATTAGCTCGAGAAGTTTAGTTATTTACATGTAAATTATGCATATACAAAAGAATTTTCTTTTGTTAGATCATAAGTCAATTATATCTTCTCATTCACTCGTTAAATGAATAAATTTATCCACATAATAAACGATGTAACACGGAAAATTATTCACCAAAACCGTTAAAACTTATCTTTTCAACTGGATCTATGGTAATACGGCAAATGTCCTTGCGTCCTTCTTAAAGAAAACGCTTTAATTGTATCTACACTCTCTTCAACGGAATCTTACTAATTATTTTATAATGCAAATTTCAAAGTTTAAATTTACATTAATCAAATTGACTGTCTTAACATGATCCTCTAAATATTTTAAACTTCAAACTTAAGGTTTAAGTTTATCATAGGCCAAATAGGCATTTATATTTCTTTTTCTAGATTTTTCCTCTTTGACACTACTTTTATCGTTTTAGTGACGATCCTATAGCTAGTGTTTGATTGGTGTCAGGGCTTCTGTTGCACTTGAAAAACGACCAGAAAAGCGTCGGCGTTTGAAGGAAAGCACTTAGAGAAAGATAATGCATACATTATATTATGCTCGTTTTTCCTTTGGACGTTCTTGTGAATTAGTACTTGTTACACTGAGGGAAGAGAATTTTCAATTATTTTCAATTAAGATATATTTATTGTAACGTAATAATACATACGTTTCGTCGCCATTACTGAAAATCCGGACAGTTGAACTGCTCTGGTAACTTAATACAAAATAATTGAGATATTTGTTGTTTTGTATCGTATACAATAAAATGTCATGAAACTGTTAAAATAATTACACGAGAGAAATATACAGTATATTAAACATAAAATACGTTGTTTTATGTTGTAATAAGTTTAGTAGTTTAATGTTCTTATTATAAATTCTATATTATATATAATTGCATTATAATAATGTCAAGCTTTATATATTAAATTATTTGTATAAGGGTATGATTTATAGCATTTAAATTAGAATCCATGAAAAGGATTTAAAACCAGAAATGTGTCATTTTGTATTCATATTATTAATTTAATTGAGCTGCAATTTGAAAAAAATTGTAGTCTTATAAATTTCCACTGTTGTCCGTTTGGCTGTCAGCGTGTTTGTCCTTCCTTAATCTCGAGAACGGTGTAAGAAAGATGAAAGCCGATACGAGATATGGAAAACTTATGGGTAGGAGGCCCCAATTAACTATATACGAACTTCCTGTCCAAACCGAAAGTTATTTGAATTTAAATCTTTTCCCCTGAAAAGCATTAGATAGATGACAGGCACGACTCTATTGTTAAACGAAAAGTAAAATGTACTGTATAAAGCAGTGACGTGACAGTACGCTTCCCTATGCAGCATTTTAGAAACAAAATTGAATCAATCTTAATGTCAAAGACGAACGGGAGAATAAGTGTCAACAATCTATTGTTGAGTGAAAAAAAAATCACAGACCGACTGAGGAGGGTTCTTGTAAAGATTGAAATACATACGGGAAATTAAAGTAGTTAATAAACATTTTCTTTGTGTGTGATTAGTTCGTTATAGCAAATTTTAATAATTATATGAATATATATACGTACGAAAAGCATAAAAACAAATGAATCATTCTGTTCCACTCTATCATTACGTAATGTTTTTAGGAACACCCCTAACACCTTGTAACCTATAATATCTGTTACAATCATATCCACTCCACTCCCAATACGTAATTTATGGACAGTCCCAATTATTTTCAAATTATTTTGACAAAAACGATCAGTGATTTAAGGGCGGAAAAAAGGTACAATATACGCCTCTTCTATTTAGCTATGAAATTATATTTAAGACTTTATTTTAGATGTTTAATAATTTTTAGGACAGTGACTCTATTTTAATTAAATTAAAACAGGTTTATAGTGTTAAATGTATTGAAAATGCCAGCGGACCCATAATATAAATCAACACTTATACGAGGCATGAAACACTTTAAATTTATAATTTATGATTAGAATGATGCATTATTATTTTTAATATATATAGACTACATTTACTTACAAATCTTTTAATGCATTATCGTAATCATTGTATCATAAATAAAATATTCTTGGTCAATTAATACAGTATATAAGGCAGTGGTTCTCTCGAACGGAGCAAGAGAGAACAAGAGAGGGAATAAGTAATATGGCCTTTTATTCGATGCTTTTTATTATCAAATTTTTAATTTCTATCTCTTGAAATGGAGAAAACATTTTTTTTGGCTTTTTTCGCCCAACGTGTACTAAAAGAGTCTTCTTAATCCTCCAGACGCATAATGAAGACAATCGTGTAGTGAATTGTATTGGCTTTTTGTATTTATGGGATAAAGCAAAGCTATCTGCCAAGGAGAAGCCCTCCGGAAGGAGTTTCTATAAGAAAATAGTTTCTTTTCAGATGTTAGACACTGAGGAAATCCGGAAAACTCTGTTTGTGAGGCGCGAACCCACGACCAGTGTTCAGTGGTTTATCCTCTCTGACACTAGTTAGTCTGGGTGGTGAAAACGGGTCAAAATATATGGAAAGGCATTAAAATTGATAGCAGATTACTTTATTCATATGTATATATTTTGCCAAATTGTATCAAAATTCATATACTTTACATGATTCGTTATAATATATTTGAATATTAATATTTTAAAAATGCATTAAACATTAATGTAAATTGATATAATTTTTTATTTTATTTGTATAATTAATTATTGGATAATTTTATGTATCTTATAATTACTTAAAGATATTAAATTTTGTTATTATATCACGTTTAAAGTTTATAACGCCAATTTTAATTAAATCCAACAAACGCAGCAATTTATTATGTAAATTCTTATTAAATATGGCAGTTTAATACTATATAATTAATAATAATATGAAATTATTACATGGCCATAAACTGAAAGGTAAATAACATAAATCATAAATATTGAATATGATAACATTTATTTATCTAAAAATTTATTATATAAAGTCTTATGTTTTATTTTTTTCTTCCAGTAAAAATTTGTTCCATCCTGAAAATGTGCATTTGCTATTTATTCACTTAAAATACATTTAGTTTAGGATTAATGTTATATTCTTTAATACAAAGCTAATACTAGCAATGTTATATTCTTTAGTTAACTTGCAATCATTTATAAGTTGCAAAGCATATTTTACTTCAATGTCTGTCGTTGCAAAGCAATGTATTCCATTTATAAAGTTTTCCTGTAGTTTTCCAAAGTTGATTACTTAAATTCAAATACGTATTTCTGAAGAAACAAAGGAGCTCACCAGTGACCGAGCGGATTAAAACAAACCGGTGAACACTGGTGTGGTCACGTGGAAATTTTTGGATTTTCTTCACTTGTCTAATACCTAAATAGGAGCCAGTTCCCTGAAGATAGTCCTCTACACATATTGTTTCTGTGCTTTTTTCATTGTGTCTGATACCTAGAAGGGGTCACTCCTGGCAGATTGGTATGACGTATCCTATCAAATCAAATCAAACTAACAAACTAAACTAGAGTAAACTGAACGCATTATGTTTAAAGAAAAATCAAAAAAGATAAAATGAATTTAATACTTTACCTTCTTTTAATCTATCATTCTTATCATTCTTTTAATCTATATAAAATTCTAGATATTACAGAATAACACTTACCTTTATTTCTATAAAGGTAAGTATGACTTCTGTCTCTTCACTATTATATTTTAAAGTTAATTCGTGTAATTTAAATGAAATAGAAAATAATTTAAAAGGCAATTTAAGGAGAGTGTGTAAAATATATTTTTACTAGATTTAAATTGTTCTGACAAACGTTTTACATTATATTATAATTTATATATAAAATACACATTTAATTAAATTTATAATCAAATTTTCTTTTTCATATTAATTAATTTAATTCGGAAGTGTATATAAATGGCATTATATTGTATCTTGCATATAAGTATCAACTATGCAACTGTCTTATCTTAAATCGTCCGTCCATCAGTGGTCGTGTATATAAATCCGATAAACGTTGGTACAGTAATTGGTCACGGGTTCGCACCTGACTAACGGCCTTGCCACGTACAGTTTTCCAGGTTTACTTCATGTGTCTAGTAATTGGTCACGGTTTCGCATCCCGTTAACATGTTCGCCACGGGGAGTTTTCCGCGTATTATTCTGTGTTTAACACGTAAATAAAGGTTGGTTTTTCGTAGAAGGTCCTCCCGGAGACATCTCCCTTTACTAATTAATGGAATAATGCAGCACAATATTATATTCTGCTGCATTATTCTGTTTCTGGTATTTCTAGTTTCTGCTAATATGGATACCAATATTGTGATATTATATCTTATAGAGAATTTTATCACGGACAAAAATTCGATTTTGCATTAAAAAAGTAATAATTAATTTTAGAATTTTTAAATTTTAAAATATAAAGTAACACGTTAATTTAATCAAAGAAATTTGCTACGTACAGTACTTCTATTATGATTTAGAATTGTAGAAGTGATGAGGTAAGTCAACGCAACTGCCAATGTGTAACCTACGAAGGAGTGTACCTCCTGGTAGAGAAGAGGACTTTCTACAAGAAACTGGCATCTATTTAGATATTAGACACGTGAAAACACCCGAAAATTCCACATGGTCAGCTCGTTGATGAGTGTCGAATCCACGACCAACTAACTGCCAGTAATTTTTATATTTAAAAATTCATACCACGTTTGATACCACAGAATCTGCTTTTTTTATATGTTATCCAATTGGAAAGGACCAGTAAGGCCGAAATGCATTTTTAGAAGATTAATTAAATACGCCTTTCACTAGTCCTAAGTAACTGTGTTTTTGAAATTATTTAATACAGGCAAGAAGCTTTTTAATTCAATTAATCTTTTTTAATGCAATAATAAAAATCCAATAAATTCTAACACATTTCTTTCATCAAAAGTGTTAAAAATCCAACTTAAAACTATAAATCAGTGAAATATTGAGCAATAAAATTAATTTATTTGTCTGTATGGAAGACAATTTAGTATCTTTATTTAATGTGTTTTATAATTTACATTCGACGAGAAACAAATGAGATCGTATTGATTCCTCTCACATTAGATAGAAGAAGCAAAGAAAATGTCCAGAGATGTGTACACATTAAATAAAAAGTAAGGTCCAGGGTGGTCCTTATTTTTAACTTTTGGAATGTTGTACGTGTTGAATCTGTTTCATTATGGAAAAATAATTTGCTTTGAATAATAATTAGGGGATGCTACGATGATCTGAAAAGTCACAATATATAACAATAACTATTTATAGAACAAATTATTGTTAATATAGAAATCCTATGTATTTTTTGTGGGAAATTTCGGGAAACTGATTTTTATATTTATACAATATTGTGTTATAAGATACTGTACCTGTTTTTAAGCAGCCTGAAATGACGAGCCTAACAATATTTTGATATTCTGTCCAAGCTCGAATGCTTAAAGTCAGGCTTGTTATTATCCTATGTTTAATGTAAAAATGTTAAAATGTAGTGGGAAGTAGAGTTTTAACTGGTGGAAATCTTGTCTACAACTTAGAATCAGTGTCATTAATACCAGATAGACGACTAGTGTCGAATTACTGGACTGTCGAAGTAGCAAACGGTCGGTTTACAGAGATTGTATCGTATTTCTCTTTTCTGTATGGGCGATTTCCATGTTTATAGTAGTTTTTTAGCGCAAACATAGTGCTTCACTGCAAATTAAATAACATGTAATATACATTAAATGTTATTTAATTATTTAATAATGAAAGACGAGAACTTCTAGTAAGGTCATTAACATATTATTAACTTCGGATTTTACTTAATTTACTTAAATTAATTTTTAAATATTTTTACTAATTCTGAAGAAAAGAATCTTTCACTAGATAAATAAAAGCTTAATTTTCTATAGAAAGTAGAAGGAAAAGTAATGAAATCACCTAAAGTTTCAAATTAGCTTTATATTTAAGACACGTCACAGGTGACGTGTCTTAAATATAGTATTATAGTATTAATTATAAACTACAAATGTAGCCAACAAAAAGAAATTAAACTTCAGAAAACGAAAATTTGTTTAATTTTAAGTGAGATTTTTTCAATATCCTCATTCATTTTATTTTCTGTTTGATTTTACGCAACAAAGTTGCCAATGAAGTGTTGTTTATTAATAAAATAAAAAACTTGAAAAATTAAATAATAACAGTTTGTATTAGAAGAATTAATTTATATAGATAAAATAAGGAAACAGTAAATACTTTTCCCAAAAAGTAATCAACGTTTAAGAATGACTTGTTGGAAATATATGTTTTTCTTTTCGCATTTTTATGTAATGAAATATTTGAACTCTAAACGTACATAAGATTGAATAGTAATGCAAAATATTCAATATTACATTATTTTCAAGTTGACAAGTTTTCATTTTCACCAACGGCGAGGTGCGAACTCATGACACTGTTCCATGTGTTTTTTCATGTGTCAAACATTAAGTAACGGACAGTATCGTTAACGAGGCGTAATTATCTTTAAACGTGAAGAAACTTTTACTTCTAAACACCAATTTTTATTACATTAAACCTTATTTTTAATAGTAATTAGTTAATATAAGAGCCGACACAACTTCCTCGCTACAGAACGTAAATGAAGAAAGTTAATATCGTTCTGCACTAAAAAGTTGAGGATTTGACAAATTTAACGATAGCTAAAAGGATAATAAAGTTGATTTGTGAATTGAAAATGCCTTTTTTTTAAAGACATTTCTGTACAACAACTCTTTACAAGAAAATTTTTAGTTTTATTACTAAAATAAAAGTGCTAAGTACTGTATGTGTCTAATTTATCGGTCCTATTAAATACTTCTGATAGAGTTAATTTTTAGAGAAAACTTTATCATTTTTACGTAATTGTTTTCTCGATTATTTAAAATTGCTCTTTCTTGTATTTTCTTATGAATAAATATTTTATCGAGGTAAGACATTTCCTGTCGTATCATTATAGAAATTTTTCCATACTTATCATTATAACGTTATTCTAAAGACTAGTTTTATGAGTTTAATGATTAAATTTTGTGTCTAAATACTTGTACGAGGAAAATCTATATATATAAATGAGGATGTTTGTTTGTTGTTTGTTCGTTCGTTCCCTATGCACACCTAGGACATTCAACCAAATCTCCGGCTACGAAACTCGGCAGTTACGTTCACATACTTTTAACCAAGATAATGTCATAAATATCGTCCCGAAATATTGATTGAATTTCTATACAGTATATCAGTTAATTTCTCTCTACATTCCGTTCGCTCTCTACATTCCGTCGTATCATCTATTGACAAAAATTTAAGAAGCTAAAAAACTAAATATAATTTTTATAAAAAGGATATAAGTTCTAAATATATATTAACTTAATAACTGCGATATCATTGTCAGGTAGCACATAGTACTTGCCTGCGTGGAATCGAAAGTGTTACCCTGTGAAAAGTCTATACGTATTTAATTTTTCACATCTAACGAGTCGGGTTTTTTTATTTCTGGACGGTACATTCTTAATTCCAATAAGCTCCCTCCAGTAGCGAAGTGCATAAAACCACAGTCAGTTAGTCGTGGGTTCGAGCATGGCCAATGGGCTGGTTACGTACAGTTTTCTGGGTTTTCTTCACGTTAGTAACGTCTAAATAGGGTCAAGCTTCTTCAAGTCTTTCTGGGATACATCTCCTGGGCAGATTGCTCAAGTATCGCGCTGCCGTAATCAAATGCTAACGAGTGATTATTTATTGTTACATGGTCACAATGCCGGGCTGAAATTTTTAATCATATTTTTAACTTAATTTAAAATAACTCAAATTAGTAGTCGCTTGCCCCTGTACATCATGCTTTTCCTTTAACAACGGAGTCGTGCAGGTCATCTATTAACTGCTTTCAGGGGAAAATTTTGAATTAAAATAACATTACTTCTGCTTTTCATCATAAAAGCAGAAGTAATATTATTTTAGCTGTGAAAAGTCATAAATTTGTATTAATGTTAATAAAATTTTAAAAAATTCGTTTTAAATGTTGTTTTTAATGTGTAATTTGTGTGTAATTAAACACAATTCTTCTCGAATAAAATTTCAATTTTCGTTTACTCATTTAATAAAAATTTCATTTATTGAAATTACTTCTTTACTGTAATTTAATTATTTTATTTATTATAATCTTACATTAATTACTCTATATTTCTTATATTTAGAAATTCTAAATTATAGTTTAATTGTTTCTTCTATCATCACTACATGAACTCAAAAATTAAAAAGAATTGAAATGTATAATTACTGTAACAACGTATAATATATAAAAGGAATTTTATTTTTTATTTCTAAATAAATAAAATAATCATAAAGTAAAAATATTTAATAAAATGGAGAAATTATAAAAATGGAGTGACATAATTAGATCATAAGCAAATCATACAGTACTTATAGGAGTAATAATTACAATTTAAAATAGCAACGGATAAGGCAATTTCACATTTAGAAATAAATATAAAATAAAATTATTTATTTATTTAGTCAACATTGCAATCGAAATTAATGACAAAAGAAAATACCTTTTAATTAAAATGTTATTTTTTATTAATAATTTAGCGAAGGTCTTTATGAATTAATGCTTAAAAAAAGAAAAGTTTAGTTACAAATTTAATTTACATCTATTAAAGTCTGAATTGATATGAGATTCTTCAATTCGATTGTCCTGAAAACAAATCATTCTATTCGTGTGATTCTACGAACTAAGTATAAACATACTTCTGAAATAGGTTTTAATCATTAAGTTCTGTAGTAATTATAATTAATTTATTCAAAAGAAGTGATAAAAGAAACACTTTATTTGCATGCAAAATACTTGAATTTAAAAATTAATTTGCCATTCTTGCAGTCATTGCTGCTAAAATCTTGTTCCGTTGTAGTGAATGGAGTAAGAGTTAGTACTTTCCCTGGGATCATAAATTGAAAAGACTTTTTTCTATTGTTGTGAAAGAATTTAACTGAAAAGATATACTCGGTATTGTTTTTATAAAAATAAAATAAAATAGCAACAATTAACACAATTTTAAAAAATAAAGTATAAATAAAATTTATAAAATTACCGAAGAAAAGTCACAAAAGATATTCTCATTCTTGATTAGTTTCCTAATTAAACTATTTATCAGAAATTTAAATGTAAAGTAATAACTCAATGGAGAAAAATGCCAATGAAGTGTTTTGGCCGTTTTCATATTTATAAATGTTAAATAAACCAACAAAACGTCTTTGAAATTTGCTTCAAATACACATTGTAGAGAATTAACATCATTTCCTTTCTATATTAACTACTGCATATTTTGGTCTCACAAGTTGTTATAATTTTCCATCGTTAAGACACTTCCAAACTTCGTGTTTTAATTAATTTTAAATTCTTCAAATCCTAATTTTTAAAAATTAATATAATACGATTAATTATTATATTTAAGTAATTTAATTTTGTGCTTAAACAGCCGATTTTTAAGGGAATGTAATTATCTATTAACACCATAAAATCTTTTGTTTAAAATTACTAATGAATTGTCTTCTTTTGTAGTCTATTAATAACAAAAACCAAAGAAATTTTTACTAGTAAATTTCATTAATAAATTAAATTTTTTAATTCATAAAACAAAAAAATAATATTTAAAAAAATTGCTATTGATCAACTGAAACTGCAACAACAGTAATTTCTCTTAATGGAAGAACATCAAGACATTAGTTTAAAATTTCTTTTTATTTAAAAGGTAACATGGAATGAAGAGAGACACAAAACATTTGTTGTTAGAAAACAAGGAAATCGAAGAGAAGCTTTCAATTGTTGAAACAAGATTGATTATCGATTGCTTCTTTTCTTTACCTTTAGAAGAATAGAAACTCTTGGAGTGGAATTTACAAAAAAATAAAACGAGTTCATCTACACTTATCGAGACTTGTTACGTGTTCGGTAATTTTTCCGAACTGCAAAGATAATATTTCACAAATTAGAGCACTGTAATTTAAATTACTGTATGCGTTATACATTATTATACATTCGAATACAGATTTAATCACAAATAACTCCGTTTTTCTATAGTTTTTCAGATTTGTTTACTTTTCTATACTTTGAATACTAAACTTTTCTATTCTTTTAATTATTCGAAAATTCTCTCTACAGTGGCCAAGTGGACGAAATAACTAAACACTGAAAGGTATTTGCAAGTTTGCATATCACCAACACGCAGGCTACTTTTTCAATTTTCATGACTTGTCTCACACATAAATGGGAGTCAAATTTTTCATGGGAAGTCTTCTCTGAAAAATGCCTTTTTTAGCTGCAGATCGTCTACGTGTTTCCTCGTCTTATTTAGTATGCAATAGAATCTTTCGTAAACTGCGATTTTTTAATAATTTAACGCGAATAAGACGTGTTAGTTTGATACGCGAATAAAACCTTTATAAATAAAAATGTCTAATATTTTGTTAATTTTCGAAGAAAGAGAGAAAACTCCTTTTAAGAGATAGAAATTGAAGTAAACGACTCAATACTTCTACGTCACATACACAAGAATGCAATATATTTTATTTTATTCTTTAACTTTCCGATCCAGTTAGTTATATTACCTCATAAATTAATAGTTAATTGTTATTGCTGAAGTTTCGTTTTTTATTTGAACAACTAAAAGTTTAACATAACTTTCAGAAAAAAAACAAAATTTTATAAAAATGAATTTTCTGAAATGTGTCAACTTTCAAATTTATGAACACGAGACAACTACTCCCTTGTTATTTTTTCATATTTATTAAATGACTGTTTTATGTGTGAAATAATTTATATTTTACAAGTACCAAATACGCTATCCGGATGGCTGAGGTGGTTAAAACGTCAGTTTATCACTCTAGAGAAGCCGGGATCAGAATCGGCGCTGTCGAAAAAACCTAGGAACTTTTTAGTGACTTTTCAATCTGGCAAAATCTACAATGGGGTTTAAACGAGGACCGTTTAGTGTCCATAAGTTTAAGAGTAAAAACGTGTACCAACTTTTATAAAATTTTAATTAAATAAACTCAGTAATTATACAGACGTAACTGAATTTTAACAACACTGTATAGTAGTTGGTCGCAAGTTCGAGCCTCACCAACGGGCTGGACGAGTGGAGCTTTGCGAGGTTACTTTAAGTCTGACACCTAGGGTCAGTTCTCCCGAGAAGCACTATTCCCTTGGAAGATCAAGCATCTTTTGCATTGTCTTATTCTATTAATCCTTTGTATTATTTCTCTTGCATTCGATATTAATTAACTGAAGTATCAGACTTTATACATTATTTGTCTATTAATAAAAACACTCTTCATTTATTTTGTGCGAGCTTTACTATGAATGAAATTTTAATTTTTTTTTCTTAATTGATATAATTTGATAAAAATTACACATATGTTCATGCGAAAATTATAATAAATTAGTTGCAAACTACAAAGATCGATCTGTACAACGTTATTTCGTTTAAAACATATTTTATTATTCCTTTGAAAATTTATATAATTTAGAAATGCTACTTGAAATATTTTTTTTTTCCATTAACGAGTACAATTATATAAAGTTGCAATTTAAGTTTAATTTTGAGATTATTAAAAAGAGAATTAATTAAATTGTAATTTAAACAGAAAAAAATATATAATAATGACTTGAAAATATCGAAATTAATGAATAAAATAATAGGACTATCTCAACTGGAAGAAGAATTTGTAACTCTTAGTATGACTAAATTAATAACATTAAATGAAAATTTCGATATAAAAACTTAACCATCGTCTTCTTCATATCGTACTTAAACATTTATATATTTGAAAACAAGTAATTTTTTCCAATTGAAATTACAAAACTACATTTGATGTTTACAGATATAAAACAATTAAATAAAGTTTTAAAATTAGTAAAGTTTTTTCAATTAAAAATTCTATTTAATTGTCCGATAAGTCGAAGATACTAACTTTTATTTGTTCTTATCTAAATTTGCAATTTCTGTTTGTTATAGGCGATCTCATTCGAAGTTGGCGAAATTACTTTATCCGATAAAGATACGTTTTCATCATATCATACACATTGCAGGAATTTTTTTTCGGTGAAAAATATGCGTAGATAACTACTTTCTGTGTAACGAGCGGAACGAAGATAACGCCAATGAGTCGCACGTAAATCTTCCTTTCTTTATATTTTATATACTAATCAAAATATCGAGAGTTGTATTGTATAAACATCCAGAGAAGAGCAATCAATCTCCCAACCATGCCAATCTACATTGACTTAATGTTGACGTCAAAGCAATGGCTGCGATTTTAAATATCTATAAAATCTTACTACTAAGTATGTATACACGGGTTTATTGATATTTAAATTAAAGATGTGTCTGCAAATGTGTTTGTATAATAAAAAACGGACATAATATATCGATCAGACCACATTTTCGTCTTCACGTAATGAATGAAGGAAACTTCGCAAAATTGACACAAAAGTATTATGCAAACAAATCTTTGTTTTATCATATTAATATCCGGACTATTTGCAAAATAATAGAATGGCCTACTAATTAATGTAAAATATATAAGAAAATGGAGATAGGAAATATAAGTAAGTGTATCAAATGTCGCCTTCTATTAATACAAGGTAGTTAAATAAATAGAAGGTTTTAAATCGATTTCTTTCGTTTATAAATAAATAAACTTTTAAAATATATAAAATAAAGTTGTAAATATAATTAACAAATTTAATGAATGATATTTATCCATGATCTTGCAATTTTGAATTTATGTAAAACGTATGAAATTTATTTTATGAACAAATTATGTATTAAATATATTTGTCCAAAGAATTCATTTATGATTATTTGTAACCAAAAGAGTTCAGAGTTCTTGGTTATTTCATTTTGTTTATAACCAAAAACTATGGTTATAAACAAAAGAAAACAAATTTCTTATGATACAAATATATTGATTTTATTATTTTTGAATTATGTTAAACGTATTGCAAGAAAATAAATTATATCTATAAAATAAATTCGAAATGCAAAAGACAATTTTAAAAAAACTGTTAAATATTACACAATGAAACAAAAAACAAAGTTCCTATTTTTCAAATAAATTGAAAAAATATATAAAAAAGCAATTTTCTGGAAGTTACTTTTTATTAAAATAATCAAGTGAAAAAATGCTTTGTTACTTTAAAAAATATTTCATTCAATTTGAAAAATACCAGCGTTAATTGAAAGGTTGCAGATTATCTTTTTCTGTTTATGACACAAATCTCCAAAATACTTCGAACAAAATCTTTTATTTTTCAATCATAAAGTGATACATTCTTTCGTATAAATGACAATTATTAACTTTCAATAAACGACCGAGTAATATAAAGAGTCGTAAATATAATTTATAACAGACATTAAAAAATTTAATTATTTGATATTTTAAAAAAATCCATTAAATTGTATGAATTAAAAAATCACTCCTTGCTTGTAAAAACTGAATTTCTGAAGTAAAGTCATGTAATATAGTCGATGAGAATAAATACGAAAGAGAATTTCTTCTATCTTTCCACAAAAGACGAAAGGAGCGAAAGCCGAAGTATTTTTATTGCATTAGAAGATGCAAACAGAAGAGAAGAAATAGCGCGTGTCACTTATTGTTTCCCGAGTATCTTCGTCCTTGTCTTACGTCACTAACGATATTTGGCGGATGTAGACGAGTATTCGCTAATCGAATCTGCACTTCTGATCCGGTGACATCTCCAAATAACTGAAGAAACATTCCTCGCTCTTAGAACATTCAACTTGTACAAAATGGATTGCCTCTCGTTCTGAC
The DNA here is from genome assembly GCF_000671375.1 of Centruroides sculpturatus. NCBI lineage: Eukaryota > Metazoa > Arthropoda > Arachnida > Scorpiones > Buthidae > Centruroides > Centruroides sculpturatus. The sequence goes on along the minus strand of NW_019384802.1, from coordinate 61,395 downwards.
AAAAATCTCTCGACACGTTAAAACTATTATTCGTCTACTCTTTCAATACGCAGAAGAAAACATAAAACCTTGTAAATTTAACATTGTTTTAAATTACTTTAAATTTGTTGTATAAAAAATTAATACTTTTGTTTAGTTAAATAAATTCAATTTTATGGAAAGTCTGTAATAAAACAGAAATTTTATAAATAAATGAAATTATTTCTATCTTGCATTTTTTTTATCTCGTAAGTTAGACACCAGTACACACGAAAGTCTGGTGTTTACTTTTATAAAGGAAATGTTATAATATTGTGCAGAAAAGCAATAATGCTCCCGGTAGTGTATTAAAATTTTATTTGTAGTGTTGTAAAGAGAATATTTTATTTCTATACCCGACTCTCCTCTATATAAAAATCGGAAATTACATCTTACAACGTCCTATTCTATAATATTATTTTCATAGAATTCCGTTCCAATCGAGTTTTCTGCTATAATTGAACTTTAAAAGTACAGTACGTTAAAAAAAATTATTTTATAAATGTTTCGTATTTATTCATAAAGTTTAAAATGAGAAATCTTTTATCCAAAGTTATTCGGGTTTTTTGAATGTATTGTTTTAGCTAAACAATACAGAAGATTTTTGAATTCTTCTGTGGGAAGTATGAAACTCTCTTAGGCTCTTACCAAACTGTGGGCTGGACAATCCATTGCCAGGTTTTATATTCACACGTAATGACTTACTCATTCAATAAGATTTTTTGTAAATAGAACTTGACATAGTCATATTTCACCTATTTGTATCAAAATTTGACTTATATTAACTTAAATTAATGAAAATTTTCCTCACTTAAATATATTTCTTTCAAAAGTTTTATTATAAAATTGAAAATTTTATTAAGTTATTCTTACAATTATAGGAATTTTTATTGTAAACATAAAAATATCATTAATTATTTTTGAACGTAAAACAATAATAAAATTAATGGAATAAGGCAATGCAACACATGGGCGAACTGCCAAATGGTTATGCCTCCTAGAAAGGAAACTGCACGTTTCAGTTCGTTGATGAGGCGCGAACCCACGACCGACAATCAATGTTGAATGGTTTTATTTACTCTGTCCTAGTGGGCAAGAGTAGTAATAAAATCTTCTGTCATTTTAAATATTTTAAAGCTTATTTTTAAATAATAATTTAAAATTATTAATATAGATTATTTATAAAATAATAAATTTACTTGTTATCCATCAAAATCTCTTACGACGAATTTGTTTAATACATTCTTTGTAATGTCAAAAATTATTCTTTTTCAAACCTTTTTAACTTTGAAATAATTATTAGGTTATAAAAAGATTTCAATTATAAATAATTCCTTTGTATAAGTATCAATTAAAAATTTGAAAATTTTACGAAAACCTGTTTATGAGGTTATCTTCAAACCTGAAAATTAATTTGTTTCATTGTGAATTTATTATTTTTTTTATTTCAATATTTTATTCTCGAATAATTATATTAAAGTGGTTTATTTGTAAGTATTTTACTTTTTATTATTAAAGTAAATTATTTATATGTTTTTATATATTACTCTTGTTACCAGATACAAAATTTGTTCAGCTTAAAATCAATAACACTTTCAAGAATATATTCATAAATTTATTGTAAAGTAAGAAGTTTTCAAGGAAATTTGTTTATTTTTCTGATTTTTTTCTGCTAGTAACAAAAATCTCTTCCCTGGCAATCATTCCAAACATTCATAGTGACCTGAAGATCTCATTCCAATGCATAGTATATCAGCCACTAAACGATGGTACCAATTTCCATCCCCTCTAGCCCTTCTGATACAGAGTGTACTATAATCTTAAGTCCTGATAAAAATAAGACAATAACGTCAATTAAAAGTTAGAACCCTAAACGTAAACGTACAATGCACTTGGTTTATACAACGATGCACTGTTATTCCTTGTGTGCCATGCAATGAAGCAATTGTCTGCCATATTTGACAGCCTGTTCCAGAATCCCACTTGATATTTCGGAATATCTAAAAATAAACAATACGTTTTTCTTCGTGTGCTACAATTTCGTAATTGACAAAGTTGTCCTATTCTCATTTGGATCTGAGATTACAATACCAGTTTTCAATAGAAGGGTCGTGTAGTCGACATAGTATGCATTGGAAATAGATCTACAAGTCCATATAAACTTTTGAAATACTTCTAATTGTTAAGAATCAGTACAAAATATCCAAACCAAACTTTGATTTTATGTTTATTTATAAATAATGATGAAAGTTTAATGAATATTATAAAATATTACTCTGTGTTTTATATATAATCTTACAACTTTGAACAATCCTTTTGTTAGTTTCTCGTTAATTATTTATTAGAAAATAGTTTAAGTTATGATTGTATATTCAAACCACAATAGAATTATACATTAATTTATGTTTAAGTATCAATAATTTTAATTTGATATATAACTTGACATCTGCAAAATTCATACAAGTTTGTAAATATTGACATATTATACATATAATTATTTTTAACGAGGAATTAATTTTAATATATTAATTTAAATTTCTATATAACATAAGATTGCATTAATAGATTATAATATAATAAAATATGCTAAATATTCGTATAAAAATTTTAGAATGTAATGTAATACCTTCTGCAGTAAGTAAAAAACTAATGCTTTAACTTAACAGAATTACTAATTATTGAGAAAACTAGGATAAAACTCGTTAAAAGAAGAGGCGAAAAGCCGATTTCCTTTATTTTCGTCCTGGGAATAAACATTTAAGAACGAGTTTCAAGACTGAAATAAATTGTCTTTATGAGTTGCGTCAGTCAAAACAAATGCAGAGTTTCCTTTTAATTCAATTCTTAAGTCTCGACGTCAACCTTCCTCTAATGCTTTATAACTAATTTGATTTTGTCATATCATCGTCTCTTCATTTATTATTAAAATCGACTTTTCTCGTTATCTTTTATTCTCAATTACCGTGTTATAACGATGCGAACGAGTGTATTGAAAGTGAGATTTAATTAATTAGTTACAACGATATGACACCAGAAAGTAATCACATAATTATAACAAAATTAAAAATAATTAAACTTCTGTAATTATTTTATTTTGACTGCTCTTAATCTTTTCTCTGTAGAACAACTTCTAAACTTCAATTGCCTATGAAATGGAGGGAGTGGTTAAAGCGTGGGCCTAACGCTCTGTAGGATAGAAGATAAATCAGCCCTTATTTTGTTGATGTGTAATTTATAGAATTGGATTTAATGGCTTACAACTAAATACAGGTATTCCTCGCACAATACGGTTTCTCTCTAATACGTTTTGAAATAATTGTGATTGTTAATTAATTATCGATTGGAAATAAATTATCGAGTGCTTTAATAAACATATTTCTCTTAATAACGAAAAATAATACTATACTTTTGCTAGCTTCTGGAACATAACCCGTGTTTTGCATTAGTCATTTGTTTCGTATAACACGGGTTCGTAACAAGGCACTTTTTCGGAACATATCTATTGTGTTATACGAGGGATACTAGTATTAGTTTTCTTTTATGGAAATAGAACTGAAAAAGTTTATTCTGGTACTTTAGTTTAGAATGGTGAATAAGGTTGTAATTATAATATATACGTCGTTTATAGTACTATTTTTACGTATAATTAGAATCTATTATATATGTTACCGCTAAAGCTCGAAATCCGTTAATGTGTACATTACCTAGCTAATCTGCAGATTAACTAGGGTGATCCGTTAAAGCTGCGAAAATTGTTCAATTTCTCAAATTATCTAGGTAATTTGCAGAGTATCTAGGTAATCTGCACATTAACGGCTTCCGTATCGTTAAAGTTCAAAAGTTTGTTTCTTTCACTTCCTTTCCCCACTCCTTCTTTTTACGTAGATAAATTTAAATCCTAGAATGCAAGCAAGCACCGAATTGGTGAGTAAAATCAAGAAAAGATTCTTCGCAAACCTCTTTAGCGAAGATTTAAAATATAATACGTAGTGTTTTAATAACAAACCAAAGTATGATTCCATAATTGAAGATGTAAAGCAAATAAAAGTTTCCAAGAAGAAAGAATCATCTCGAGATTATCAAATAATTCAAAGGTGTGATGTGTTGACTGTACGAGGCTGTGAAAAACTCATTGAGCCGTTGTCAGATGCGCGAGAAAGGTTTGAAAAAGTTTGTCCATGCCGGAGAATTGTTTGACATTCGATAAAAACTGAAGAAGACCTTGAAAAATTAGAAGATTCACAAGAGACTGTGATTATGAGATCACAGTCAAATCTTACTCAAGAGGACATTCCGTTATCCCCCGCTTCTACAGAATCACCTATAGAAATACAAGAATTTACCGATAGTAATCTTAAACTGCCTTCTATACCGTTGATTGATGATGCAGTCACGAAGAATATTCAGTTACCCTGCACCTCCAAGGAATCGCCTCTGCAAGTTGAAGAAGTCATCACTGAGTTACTCTCAACTTCAGCAGAATCGCCATCACAGTTTCGTACGGAGCCTGTAAAGAGCACTATACAAGACATAGTCTGTATTGTTTGCTCAAAAGCAGCATCAAGTGCTCACAAGTGTAAATCGTGTAATATGTTTGTTCACGCAGTTTGTGGTGAAGTAGATCCTAAAGAGGAAGGGTATGGTAAGAATGTATTGTGCATCATCTGTAAAAAGAATATGGATCAGAAAATACAGCGTGATGAAGCCAAGAAATGTTTAGAAAAGCAAGCAAAGAAAATGTTAGCAGTTTCTAATGCAAAGCACCCAAACGTCGATGAAGGTTTCGCTGTGAGAATTAAAGTACCCGAAGAAGACAGAGCAAAAACTGATGCACGTTCAATTTTAGCTGTGGTTCTTAGTAAAACAGAGGATGGCTTTTATAAACTTGATACTAAAACAGGTATTTTAAAACAATTGTATGCAAAATCTGAATTCAGTGTTTGCAAAGAGAGATTTTTAACGAAAGAAGATGGATGTCCCTGCTGTAGAAATATCTTTACGTCAAACAGCAATAAAACAATCCCTTGGTACTGGGCAGGGTTTCAGAAAATGTGACTGCAAATCTAAATGTACCACAAATAGGCGTGCTTGTCGCAAAAACCAATTGCTACGTAATTCAAAGTGTCACCAATCTTTAGATTGCACTAATAAGTAAGTACAATTTTATCATATGTTTTGCAAATTCATTTCCCTAATTGTAGTAATATTTTAAACCGTTTGATTTTTGTATTAAAGTTTTTTTAATTGATTGATGATTGATTCAATCAACTAATTTGTTGATTGTATTAACTTGATTCTTTAGATATTGAAAATTAAATAAATAACATTATGTTAATTTAAGCGTACAGAAACGTTGCTGTTGTTCCAGCAAAAATCTTATTTTCACTTTACCGAGTGCCTAGTAGGTAATTTGCAGATTACCTAGATAATCTGCACGTTACCTAGGTAATTTGAGAAATAGAACAATTTTCGCAGCTTTAACGGATTACCCTAGTTAATCTGCAGATTAGCTAGGTAATGCGCACATTAACGGATTTCGAGCTTTAGCGGTAACATATACAAAAAATATAGTAACTCTCTATCTTACTGTGGATCTATAGATAGAAGATATTATAAAAATTATTTAAACTGAAATTAGAATCTGTTATTTACTATTTTAAGAATGATAAAGGCTATTTAATACGTTACATTAATAACAATAAATTCGACTTAGCGACTGAAGATTTCTGTGAAAATTACAAGTTTATATTATTTGGAAGATTGCTCTCCCTTATTACCACTTAAATGTTTGCTTGGATTGGAATAATTACGCAAGATTTATATCCGGAATTAGTTTCGAATTTAATATAATCCTTCCTGTAAGAATAAATCCGAGAGTAATCTTCTCTGGATTTTCTAAAAGTACAATTACACATGAAAGTCTAAAAATTGTCAGTGATTAAACTTGTCTATCGTTGACTCCTAATGTCTTTGTGAATCTAACGTGGATTTCACATAGCACCACCAGCTTTCTGGTGGTGCTATGTGATACTTTCTGGAACCCTTTTTCCATACTTTTCCCGTGGCCAAGACATGTGCAAACCAAATTTAACGAATTTTTGCTTATTGGTTCTTTCAGCAGAATGCGTTGAATAAGGTAACTAATTTGAATCACCCCGTATACGCTCTTAGAATCTCATTACCTGTACAAGATCTCCTGAAAAGGTACGATAGTGTCTGAGTTTACAGTAGCCCTTCTGAAATGCGAATGTTTTACATACAGCGCATTGCAAATATTTAAATAAACTCATACATTACGATTGTTTCGAATATGGGACTTTTCTAAAGAGTTTAGGCATCGTCGTTTTCAAATACTTCGGAAAGAATCACTAAATCAATAGAACATTCATTATTGTGATTCCTTTGTAATTCCTTTACGAACTTTTTTGCTACTTTCTGAGAAATATAGCGACCTTTTTATGAGCCTTTCATACTTTCAGGAATTATGTTTTATTATTCTTTAATTTAATTACATTTCGGCTTATTGATAGAATTGCACGACTGCAAATTAAAAGCTATTGCAGGAATGGTGGCTTTTAATTTTCCATTTTGAATGAAATTTTTTAGGTGAAATAAATAATGCATATGAAGATAAGACAGAAGAAATTCTCTCCCGAACGATCGATTGGTAAGTTTGTAAACTTGTAATAATTATAATAATTGCATCAATATGTTGTATTACTGCATAAAAACAAACGGATAATAATGGTAAATTATTCTGTTATTTAGGGGGGAAATGGAAAAGAAACAGATCCAATAATGAATTGAATATTTGAAAAGTATTTAATATTTAAATAATAAATTTAAAAGAAATTTAACATTACTTAGATTAAATTTAATATCAATTTATTATTTTTAATTACTGTATTTTGTTTTGTTTCTCTTCCTGGAATTTTTTCAACACACGATTAATTTATTAACATTCTCTTTATTTTATCAATTTATTTCCTTCAGAAAGTCTGAACAATGAAAATAAAAAAACGTTTAATAATGCAAATTAATATTCATTCCGGGATTTAAAATACATTATGTCGTTTTTTCCACTAAAAAAATTCTTTTCGAAAATTAAAAATTAAATAATTCATTTTTGCAATTGTTTAATTGTTTTTAATAAAAAAGTGTTCAAATTCAATAATATATTATTTTATATTAACTAATGTGCTGTCATGTTTTATTTTTTACGGAGTATCGTTTAAATTCTACAAATTTTCGGCTTTAAATTTCATAATTATAACTAGTGACGTCAATAAAAAAAACAGTGAAATATTCTTATATTAGACATTTATTTATTTTTGATTCTTGAATGTATTTATGTTTACATAATTGAACTAGAATATGTAATTTTAAGCTTAAAATTTCTAGAAGTTAAACATGATTTATATAATTTTAGATTTATAATTACCACTATAAATATCGTTCGATTTAGGAATTACATGTTAGTTATTTTTATGTAAATACATTTTGGCTTCGTTTTCTACTGAATACATAATTTGGACTAAAGATAGGCGTTTATGCCACCATCTTCTAATAAATATAATAATTATTAATTAATTAATTTCAGTAATTCAATTCTAACACTATTCTGGATAAAAACACTGACGCTGAACTCGTGACCAATGTTCAGTGGCCAGTGTTTCCCGGTTTTCTTAACGTTTATAAATCCTAAATAGGAGCTTTCAAATTTATCATATTAGAATCTTAAATAGGAACCTATTTAGGATTCTAATAGTTCATAGTTCAACCTAAATAGACCTAAATAGTTCAAAGATCCTAAATAGGATCTTTTAAAGTCCTCTCGGTTTGAGTTTATCTGGTTACGGCAACGCGATATGTGGGCGTTATGACGTGGTACCCCCTCCTCTGCTAATCGCCCACGTTGGCCTATAGCGTTGACATAACGAAATAAATCTAAACACAAAACCATAGAGATGTGTTTGGGTTAGTGAGATTCTTGGAGAAATGAATCCTAATATACCAAGAATGAATCGCCCCCCCCCAATTTCTGCGGTTATACATTTTCTATTTTATTAAATTCAAGAAATTGTTTACAAAAGATAAAATTTGCTTTTGCCTGGAGATTTTAGAAAATTCAAATTATTAACATTTTTCAATATTTACAATTTACAGATTTCTATAAGTTATAACAGTATATTATTTATTCATTATCTCTTTATCAATTTATATAAAAAATATATATTCTATTATTAAATATACGTTGGTAAATATTTAAAATCGAAGATAAAATAAATCCAGTCTTTTCAAATTTATATACCCTTTGCAATGTTTTAAGAATAGATAAAGAGTTTTATGAAAATTATTGAAATGAATATATTAAATTATTCAAATAAAAAATATAAATTCGAATTTCATCGAACAAAATATTTAATTTTATTTACTTACGTTAAAGAGAAATGGAATAAATTCTAGTTATTAATAATTTATTATATAAATCCTATTTTATCTTCCCATATATATATATTCAGATCGCTGTTTTTATAAAATAAGAGTCGATATGTAAATGTTTGATTTATTCTACATTTTATTTTGAATTTTCCACATCAAAATTCTCTTTAAATTTTGAATATTGAAAAAGGTTTTATTTATCATTTAAAGCAATACATTTTTATGAAGAAAAATAAAGTTTCTCCTATACACCTACAGTTGAACCTCGAAATAGCGCTACTCTACTGTGTCACCTTCGTAATGTCAATGAATATTTACCAACAGATCTTCATAAATGTTAAATAGAAAATACTTTCGGCCTTTGTAAATTACTAAATTTACGATTTTGAATTGCAAAGCGAATTGTTATCACTAAATCTTTTTAATCACAATGAATTCAAATTCAAACTCTCAAACATATATGTAGAGGAGAAGGTGGTATTATGGAACCCCAATTACATTTTAGTGAATTGTAAACAAGGTATCATAACTACACCCACATTTTTTGTGCGAAAAGTACTGGTAACTAGTAACCTAAATGTTCCTAATTGGATTTTTCGCTAGTGTAATTACAAGTATGGTTTTTGAAGGCTTTTGTACAAAAAGTCCGAAAGTAGGCTTAGAGAAAATCGGGTGGTAATATGGAACCTTACTGTATATTTTCAAAAAAATGCTTTAATGTAGCCAAAAGCAAATAGGAAAGGACAAAAAATGTTAAATAATTACAAAATTATTTACTCCAATGTATTTTATCGCAAAAATGCTTTTATAATAGAAAAATATGACCTCCATCAACAATATATATTCCAGCAGCTCTTTTTCGATATTTTCAGGAAGAATTGACTTTCTACCTAGTGTCTTTTTCCCAAATTGCTCCGGACGAATGTCTGATTGCAAAGAGAGAGTTCGGAGGAGTTGAGTTCCATATTACTGTAAAAGTACCAAAGGGGTCCGTATTTCACGCATCGCCATCTCGAGTTAACTTATGTCTGTCAAGACCAAAATTTAAAAAACGTGAACATGACACAGATTAATATGTACCCCTAAGTCTCTGGAACGGAATACATGCAACAGTGAACCTACAACTACACGATTTATATTTTAAAAATAATTAAATTCACTTAGCATTCAAAACTTGTGAATTTTGAAAAAAACAAATTTGCTGATTAAATACGAAAAACCGTTTAACTGAAGTAAAACGGGTTTTCCCCTTGCTATGGATGTCTACCTAGTTCAGTTCAGCCACATTCCGCTACAGTTTGCCTTTATTATCAGTTCGAAATGGGGTGGTTCCATAATACCCGCAGTGTTCCATAATACCACCTTTTCCACTATACTTTATTGTTTTATGTAATTTTTATTGTTTAAGACACAAGATCAAGGTTTAAAGTCACATTCGATTTTGTGCCAATTTAAGTGGCAAACGAACGGTGGCGTTAAATGGAGATTTGACTGTATTTGACAAATCAAAAAAAAAAAAAATGAAAGTTAACACCCAAATCTTTAAAAATTCTTCAAAAAATCAGAACTCAAAGATCGAATCGCTGTTAAAATACACAGAAAAGGATTATATCCTGGTTTTAATGCTGTATTAAATGATGTGTCAAATAGTTCCTGTATCACTACGAATCACATGTAAGTAACGATGTAATCTGAGTTATAAGTGATGCACTTATTAATGAAATAATAAATATACCTGTGTTTAATTTTCCTGATAAAATATTCATTATATTTAGTGAGTTTCTTTGAAATTTAATGTTCTCACTTTTTCATAATCCACTTTTAGTTAAACGATATATAGCATATAAAAGATTGTTAATGTGTATTAAATTTGTCATAATTTCCCATATATCATTTATGTAATTAAGTTTTAATAAGGCCATTTGCATCGTAATCTCCAATAATAATAATAACCGTATACATAAAGAAATACATCGGGTAATTGTAATTGAAGTACCTTTATTTAACGCCGTCTGCTGAGTTATTTAGCTGTTCAAATACCAACAAATCTAGTATGGTGACATTCAAGGATATGCGGAAGACATTTCCGTAAGAAAGGACTTAGTATTAAAACTCACCACTGTGGTACTTTTGTCACTGCAAGCAAGAAAACAACAGCACCTGCCTACAGTGTGGATTCACAGTCACGCGTATTCTTGGACTATTCTAGTTCTTATAGACTTGTGACAAGCTGTGTGACGACTCAGAGAAATGTTCATCACTTTTGTCATATCTAAATTGTAATATCGACAATCAACCACTTTTACGAAAGACAGAACATCTCCGCCTATATGACGTGTACAACAGTTTCTGTGACATTTCACCGATGATGGAGTGATCAGTTATATGCTAATAATTTTCTGAACAACTCGTTCTCTGAATCTTAATCCATGCAATTTTTGGTTGTAACACTTAAAAACAATAGTTTATCGAGAATATATTGCAAGACTTGTTTTATTCTCTTAATTCTAATAAAAATCACGTGTCACCACTGTTATGTTCCAACATACAAGAAAAAAAAGGGTCAACCATACATAATGAGATAAAAATTCTCAGCATTGTTTATGGAAAAAAAGAATCATATTTTATAATAATACGTAATCCTTATAACGTTCTCGAAACAGGAAATTTAATATTGAAAAGTAATTATAAGGTAATTTCGAAAAATTATCGTACGAATCGACTCCACAATTGTAGATTAACAACATTAAATTTTAATTCTGATACTGTATATAAAATAACTTTTATAATATATAAATTTACTGTATAATATGATAATTTTTATGGAATTAAAATAAAAAACTAAAGTATATTTTATATATTCACAACGTTAAAGAGTTATTAGAATTTTAGGTAACTTTTTATTCCAAAACTAGGTTTAGATAATTGTCAACTTCAAAAATTTTGGAGAGCGATAAATATGAAATAATTTTCTGCGTATTTTATAAAAATATCAAAACTTGCTTTCCTTTCTCTTTTCTTTTTATAAATTCTTTGCTCGTTCCACAAGTTACAATTGTAATTTTATAAATAATTCATTCGTTCCTCCACAAAGACGATCGGATGAATGCTTCTTTTCATTTGTCACTTCCTCTTTTCTATGACGTTTGTTATACATCTATTTAGCTACTGATAAAGATACGGATAATGCAATTTATAATTCCTTTTCTCCATTATTATAAAAAAGAGAAATTCCTACACCTTTTTGATTATAAAACACGGAATAATTTACTCACAAATGCTATTTGTACAATTCTTTTCATTTTAATTTCGGTATTTATAATATTATTTCATAAACTTCTTCAAAAATATACATTTATTATTCGAATGTTATTTATAACAAATCTTTTACATAAAAGCAATCTCAATGCATTATGTAATTGGAATAATTATACTCAAGAGTATTTTATTATTTGCAAAATCGCTAAAAAGTTTAAATTACCTCATTAATACCATATTATAATTAGTTTATTTTAATAGAATAAATTTCTAAAGTATAATATCAAACTGTGCACTTTTATTCTTGCAAACAACATAAATAACTTTAACATTAACAAGATCTTAACGAGATGCATCATTAAGATTTCTGATGAGAAGGAACTTCTAATAACTTTGAATTTTATATAATAATAATTTTATTGTGACAAGGATACGACTGTTTGGTTTTCTTTACAGAAAGGCAAAAAACGTATTCTTAGATAAAAGTCTTTATGAAACAAGAGAATAAATGTATGAATACAATCTTTATAAATACAGAAGATATTCGTTCTCATTAACAGATAAAAGAATTATTCAAAAGCTGTCTCGAATTATATTAATTATCGATCTGAAATAAACAAAGTAAATTCATTTGTTTCTATAACAATTATTAATTTCTAAGAAATTACCGTATCTACCGGAGAACTTGCCGTACAGTACAAGATACGTTTTTTTCCCGAAAAATATTGTCCGAAAATCGAGTGGGTCTTGTACGCCGCAAACACGATATTCGTTAAATTTAAAATCAGAATATTATTAATATATATTCCGAGTTTAAAGTCATTTCCGGGCGATTTTTATATATTAATAAAATATTTATTAGCAATTATTCCGTCAATTCCCCATTAATGATAATTTTCGTGTACATTATTAAGCTGTTTATAAGTAGTTTCGTGATAAATATCATTAAGATTTTCCATAAACAAATGACTAACGACAAGAATAATTTTATCCAACAAAACTAACGAAAAAAGTCACGTGACGTATGACGTACATAAAAATATCCCCGAAATAAAATTTATTCGTAATGGACAAGAAAAAACACACATAAACATATTTAAATAAACAGTTGATAATGAATAACTTTTAAATTTTCCTATAAAAATTATGGAATAGAATTTCCATAAAAGACTATTTTATCTTCAAATTTATTTCCCATTTTAAAAAATCTGACAAATTTTTCTGTTTAAATTCGTTCGTTTCAATGAAAGGTGACATTCTGACATTCATTTATAATTTATTCGAGTAAAATAAATTATTAAAGGTTTTGTAAATCGAGAAATAAGACACGAAAACGATTCGAGTAGGAAAAAAAATAAATCAAAATGTAAGTAATAAGAGTAAAAATAATATTTGTATTGAATAATAAATATCTAATAAAAGAAGATATTTTATAATATTTATTTTTTAAAGTCTGAAAATATGAATTTTTTCGAAAATATTTACATTCTTTTTATGAGGAGGACGAAAGTATTTTATTAAACCAAAATGTTTATTTCATATATTACACTTTTGTTTTCTATAACTATATTTATTAATATGACATATTATAATTTAAATAAATTGTGATAAATTATACAAATATTTGAATTCAAATTTTACAGAAAATATTAATATAATTTAACATATTTTCATAATTTTTTAGTGAAATTTATCATTTTGAACGAATAATTTTTGAAATTCGCAAGGATAATAACAATAAAAAAACATAAATTATGAAATTGCATTGATTATTATTATTATTATTATTTTAATTAATGAGTTTTGCTTTCAAGTAAGAAGTAAAGAATATATGAAAAATGACTCCTAGAAGTGATTTTGAAAGACAAAATGACTTTTTAAAATGTAAGGTTCATATTTTAGTAAATATTATTATTTGTTATATTATTGTAAGAATGTGGAAGGAAAACGAAAGAGGAGCGAGCGAAGACCTAGTTGGAGCGAGTGTTTTTTCAGTTAATTGAAATAGCTTATATGCTTTTTAAACTATTTAAGTTTATACTGTATTTTTAGTTCGAAGCGTAAAACTTTAATATCTTTATATGTTAAAATAGTTAAAATATTACATAACTTTTTATACGATTTTAAATTGTAAAAGATTACAAATATAAATTTAAGTAATTTTTAAAATATGTTATTAGCTAACATATTATGTGAATTATAATAGAATTCGCTTAATTTTCTAAAGTTTTCAAAAAATTTTTATTTTTTATAAAAGTGTACATAATATTTATGCTGTGCGTAGATTAAAATGGGTTTAAGCATTCATCCTCAATTTGCTCTGTAGGGTCCGTTCATTAATTATGTATATTACAGTTGTGATCGTTGGGTCGGTATCTCTTCGATACCACGTCGGGATGACAACACTGTATCCTTAGGTCGATACAGAGACCACAAGTTCGCGCGAGCGGTTACGTATGAGGTTTGGACCCGGAATGGAGTGAACGGAGAGAAGAACGGAAGAAACTGCACTCAAAAATGTTTAAACATAAATAACCGTTTATTTATATTAAATCTAAGTTAGTTATACATCAGAATTCAAGGTTACAAAGTTAGTATATTGCTAAATATAAGTTACGTGAATTGCGTTCGGCATTGATCTTTTTCCCCCTTTCCGTTTTCTGGTTACAATCGAGTTTGCGATTAGTCTACGCGGAGAGAGAGAGCGTACAATAGTGCGGGGCAAGATAAATACCTTAACTTATACTGTTGATCGAGTAATAAAGTTCCCAGATCCTCGGTTTTAAGAAGTAGTTCTCTTGAAGTTCGTTGATGTTCTAAAGTTCAGTCGGCGAAGAAATAAACATACAGGTACAGTTTCTCGAAGTTGATCTCGGCGTGAGATGGACGTGTCGCGCACACACAATCAATTCGTAACTTCCACGATCTTACTCATCGTGCCTGTCCTTTTTATATGAAGTCCTCTTTTCGGGCCTTTCCCCCGATTTCGTCAGGGATGACGATCTCTTTGGACCAATGAGGTGACGGGTGACACAATTGTGACACAGAGGTGTACTCATCTCAACAAGGAACCCAACTCGTGGGAATCGAGGTTTAACCAGATTTTATCGATTTTATTTTTCCCTTTTCTCTTTTAAATTTTAGTAACTCGTTCCCTCTTTATAGGGTTGCATTTAAAGTTTAATTAAAATTTATAAAAGATTAAAGTTTAGCCTATAACACGAAATTTCTGATCCTCACACAGTTAAAGGAGGTGTCGTGAAAGTGCAGTATCTTATACACGTTGGGAAGAGATTACGATCGAGGCATTGTCTACGTATAATTTTTTTAGCGTTATAGGAATTTGTTGTTATAAGCCTATTTACTAGCAATGTAATAAAGTATTAGAAAATATTTACAAAAATTTTTAATAATTATTTCTTCTTTGTCAAGTGGTCCATAAACTATCGTACACGTAATTATACGGAAGAGAATTTGCCAAAAGTACGTCTTTATGCAGAACAGGAGAGAAAGGGGTGAAAAGTGATTCAAAAACTGTACTGTACTGTACATGTAATCAATGGACGAACCTGTAACTATTGTATTGTTAAGTCACTTTAAAGAAAGCAGTTTCATATTTCTAATAAAGATTAAAGGGAACAAAATTAGTTTTACAATACGATTTCATGATGAAGTTCAATTGCAATTAATAAATGTTGATTACGAATTTTCATGTTCTTGCAAAAGTTTCAGGAAATAGAATTCACGTAGCAAACAAAAGTAGGGTAAATTAAATACTAAGTGAATTATTAATTAAAAGTATTAATGTCTTTAATAATAATAGTAAAATTCAATTTTCTTTGAAATTTATTACTTTATTTTAATTTGTTTTGTTATCATTTTAATTCTCTTTAATTAATTATGTGGTAAATAGAATAGAAAATCAGATGTAATTATGTTAATATATTTTTAAAATATACAGTATATTGTTATATATTTTAATATTAGATAAATACCGTATTTTACAGCATTTAAGACGCATGGCGAATTTTTGAGTCTTTCTTTGTGCAAAAATAACCTCTCATATGCCATAAATTACGGCCAGAGTTTAGAATATTGGCTTTTAACACGAAAAAGCGAAAGCTTAAAACGTTTATAAGTGCAATTAATTATATTCGATGAGAGGGCCAAGGCAATTAAGACGTCATAATACCGTTTGAGGGATCTGGAAACAAATCCTGGCGAGCAACCTCAGAAATTTCTCATGGGCAATCTGTCTCGGTTATGCTGAGTCCCGTCTTTCACCATAAAATAAAGGAGAAGAAAATTATAGACTATGCGTTTTAATTGAGAAACATTTCTAATTTGAACTGTAACCAATGATTTTAATTCTGGAAATTCAATTCTGTCAAAATCTCCGATTAGGTAGAATAAATCTAGGGATTTGCAGATTGATGCGGTTGGATTTAAATGAATAAGGCAACGTAACACATTGGCGATCCGTCAACGGGAATGCCAGGAGGACTTTCTAAGAGTTAATCTTTGTGCAAACAATATTTTTTTGTAACAGTAGACATGGGCGTTCAATAGTTTATCTTGAAGATGTATTAAGTAAAATGAGTGCATAATAATGCGATAGTAATACTGATTTATAAATATTTCCTATAAGTTATCGTAATCAGAAAGCCTAACTCCATCTAGGCTTTTTTTCCTTTATTACATTTATTTTTATTACAATATTTAATAATAATTATTATTTTAAGAAAACATTTTAAAAAGAACCTGGGACAACTACATTACATAGAAAATGCACTTTAAAAACTACAGATCGAGGAAAATATTCTAGAATTTCCAACAGAGAAGAAAACACGAAAACACTGCAAAATATTTTAAGCAAATTTCTTTCACTTTCTAATATCTAAAATTTTAAATTATTATTTGAAGTCGAAAATTTTCAAGAAATTTATTTCATATAAAAATCAAATCAGAAAATCAATGGCCAAGATATAAGCATTACAGAAGAATTAATAAGCATATAGAATTTAGAAAATAAATTCAGAATAACTTTTAACAGAAATCAGGAGTTTCAGTTGTATTTTCAGACATTTAAATATCAAATTCCATGTTATGAATTTATAAAGAGAGAACTTAGATAGATTTCAATTTTCATCTATAAAGAATATTGATGTAATTTAGTTTGGAATCTTAATTTATCCTGTAAATGATTCTTTTACACATTTAATTAATGTATTTTGTTCTTTATTATTATGTTATAAACGAAATGTATAATACAACTAAAAGGGTCGTTAGAGCATGAAGTTTTAACACTGATCGGATGAAAATGCTAAACGAGTATAATTATTGAGAGCTTTGACTAACGAAAATTGAATTATTCTGTATTGGGTTACCATTAGATTGGAGAATTTTGACCATCGCGACATAATTCACTCACACTTATCTCTAATTTGTTACATTATTATCGAACTTTCTATTGTATTATATATCATTGATGCAAAATGAATGTCCTTGATTATGAGTAGAACCTGCGCTTTCACGAGGGTAGAAATTTTATTCATTTACAAATCCATTTTTCTTTCAAAGATTTTATTACTGTATTTCATTTTCAGTTCCAAATTGCCAATTTATAAACCCATTGAGAAAATTTAATACTGTTTACCTCTACGGATTACTGCATCAAATATCTTAAAGTCATTAGAGGAGTTCTGTTTATCTTCTATTTAAGAAATTAAGATAAAGTCCTTTCCACCAAGTCTAAAGAAAAGTATTGAAATAGAATTAAAATAGATTCTACAAATCAGGAGGAAAAGATCGCAAAATTATCTGATGATAATTTTGATGTGAAGACTTTACTGAGTTTCATGTTCTAAAACAACGGATGGGCAACTCTTAAGAGTGGATGATTGGAAGATGAAGCTTTGGTTGACGCTGAGGATTGCATGGAGAAACATGATGATCAGGCTTTTAGCTCAGATAAATTAGCAATGGAATAGCTGCGTATATAAAAAAAAAAATTGGTCTATTTAAAAATATGGGCACTTTGACAATGAATTTCGTGTAAATAATGTAGTTATATCTGATATGAAGAAATCTAATGATTCAAATATGAATTACATAGTAGTAGTAGTATGGCGATTTCCTAATGAAATATTAAGACATACTAATTTAAAGTTTGGAAAGATAATCAGGATCGGCGAAGGCAAAACAGGTCGAAGTTAATTATTGCGCAATTTGTTCTTATAGTGACAAATTACGCTTTAGGAAGACAATCACTGATGGAAAATCATCCTCAAATGATAATTTTTCAGGTCGAGTAAAGAATATTACATAGAAGTTAGCTTACATGTAAATGTATGTAATTTCCTTCTAACATTCTTCGCGCTCCAGTATTGTGTATTGGTGAATGATCTACATCAGTAGATCACTCACCAATGTATATTTAGTCTGAAATTGTGCTGATATTTTGAATATCTTCACGTTCTTTGGAAATTCATTCATTCATTTTTTTTCTTTGAAAATATATAGTCTAATTTAAAATTATATTTCTTGTGAGACTCATGAAAGGATATTATAATTTTATCTTTCACGTACTGTATCAGCGGCCGCCAACCTTTCTGACCTCATGGACTACTAAACTTATAATCTTGAATCCTACAAATGGACAACTATTATAAATTTTTAAACGATACAAACATATGTAGAATAATGATTATAAGGAGAAGTTCAATTTCACTTTATTAATATGAAATTCACTTCTTTAATTATAACAAATTACTGCCAAGTTTGTTGCTACTTGTTTGAAATAAGTTTATGGATTCTTGGCTTTCTTCCACGAAGGACGACAATCGCACTCGCAACATCATTTATTATTGATTTATTGACATTATTATTTGTTAATAAAAGTCATTTCATGTTTGGTGTTTGATTCGAATAGAAAAAAAAACCCCCAATGAATGAAAAAAACCAAGCACTTTGAATTTCTTTCGTAATACTTAGCGTAACTTTGAGTTAAACAATGTTCAGATTCCATAAGCCAACAAAATTTTCTCCCGGACCTTCAGTGATGCACGGACCACTGGTTGGCGACCGCAACACTAGACGATTTTAATTTTGTGATTTCTTTCGAGATTGTAATGTGTTAAATTTATGGATAGTTGGATCTATATCTCGTTTCAACTTATTTATATAAGTGATTTTTTTTCTGATGATTAATACTGAAATAAATTCGGGTTTCTTCAAGATTATGTGCAGGAGAAACACCAGCAAGACATTTTTGTGTTTTGAGTAACTTAGAACTGCTGTAATATTTAAACTGGATTATGATTGGGTATTTTAATTCTAGAATTTGCCACGATAAAAGATTCCACTTGGATATATGTCGTAAATATTGGTATAAACTTTGAAAATAGGAGATCAAAGAATAAAAAAAATATATTGTAGTGTACTTAAACTGTTGAATTTCTAAGAAGAAATTTAATTGGTTTAAACGATCGAATGACAGGTGATGAAAGAGGTGAGGAAACTGTTCTACTGAAGATGGGTGGATAGGACAGATGAGGGTCACTAAACTATTATCATCGGTTTCAGCCGAACTTTCAATGAATATCTAGAACTTTCTTTGTGACTTACCTCATTGGTACACCACTGAACTTTCTACCTAATTTACATTAGTGATAGAACCTCCATAATCACACCGAATCTCAGGGTACCTAATCTCGAATTATGTGAATAGCAATATGAACGTGTTCATAATTGTGAAGCACTGAAAATACGAATAATTATTATTATTACAGTAATAGATTCAGTGAATGGTTGTCTCTTTAATCCGAAAATATTTCTCTCGGTAGACTATCTTACAGCAAGTCAGGTCAATAAACTCTTTTATTATATTTTCAATTCATATGCATTTCGAACTGGTTTCATTTTTCAGTCACTCTTCAGTGCTCTAGAATTACAATTACAGATATTGAGTTGACAAAAATACAAAATTAAAATGAGTAGAGATGCCAAATGACACAGCGGAAACATTATTACTAGTACCTACATAATATAATATAATGCAAATAAAAAACATAATATAATGCAAATATTGCTAAAAAATAAAAATTCAATCATAAATCCAGTAATAAGTAAGTTTTAAAATTTTTTACAAAAAATATACATACAGATTTTTTCTTTAATAGAATATTTTTCAAATAATATTGAACACTAGTTACGTGTTGTATAAATTCACAAAAGGTAATCCATACACAATAACTTTTACAACATTTGGTGTTTAGGTTTTACAAACAATTCACTGGTTTATTGTTACGCCCTCTATAATTTCGTACCATTGCTGTTCAATTTGCATTCCATTAGAGATACAAGATTATTGTTACTATGTTTTACGATTTCAATATGTCCTTTAAATTTTCTTTTATATATATTTTTTTCCACGTGTAGGATTTTAATATTATTTCTATCAATATTACAGTTACTATTTTTAATATGGTTATACCAAGGGGAGTTCTTATATTTTAATCTAATGGCTGCTTTATGTTCTTTGATCCATATTTCTAAAGCTCGTCCTGTTATATTATGTTTTACACACAGAACTATCGATTTAATAGAATAATTTCGAAAAAATATAAAAGAAAAAAGCTGTATGTATATCTTTGTTAAAAAAATTTTTTAGAAATTTTTTAAAAGTTTTTGTATTACTTACTAGCAGGTGGGCCCGGCGTTGCTCGGGCAAAAGTAACGATAACTAAGATAAAGATTATTACGTTACAGTCAACCTTACCCGTTTTCACAGAATGCAAGAATTGGGTC
>NW_019384802.1:36668-39792 GCF_000671375.1 Centruroides sculpturatus | reverse complement strand
AACGAAAATGAAAATTTGCTTGATAATTCAACTACGCTTGTTGGAGAACAATAAAAACACTACACTCAACAAGCCACCAATAAAACTCAACTGCCTAACCTATAACCAAAGTCTCCTTTTAATTTGTTTTTTAAAAAAAGCGCTTGACAAACTTGCCCCGCATGCCGAAGTTGCCCCGGTCTCCCCTATAGAAGTTTTAATCCTGTCTCTCTCCCCCGGGGGAAATTTCGAAAAATCCCTTCTTAGTGTGCGTTTTCATGACGTACCCTATCTGTGTACCAAATTTCAACTTTCAACTCCTAATCGTTTGGGCTCTGCGCTTATTATTATCATTATCATCAACCCGTCTCGATTATATATTAGATTTGTAAACAGGTTTTATTATTGTATTATTATTATTTATAGCGATATTGTTTAATCATATTACGTTTTATGCCAAGAAAAATAATTTCGTATGATAAATACAAGTACCTTACGAATGTAACTCGGGAAAAAGAAGTGTGTAAAATTCTTAAAGGTACTATTTATAGTAATAATATTTCCGTTGTGTCATTTGGCATCTCTACTCATTTTAATTTTGTATTTTTGTCAACTCAATATCTGTAATTGTAATTCTAGAGCACTGAAGAGGGACTGGAAAACGAAACCAGTTCGAAATGCATATGAATTGAAAATACAATAAAAGAGTTTATTGACCTGACTTGCTGTAAGATAGTCTACCGAGAGAACTATTTTCGGATTAAAGAGACAACCATTCACTGAACGAATATATAGCTACAATTAGTAAATTCAACATATAGTAATAGATGCAATCTACAATATTAAAGTCTATTAAAAAAGTCTGTAATTTTCAAGAATCTCATTGAATTCATGCGATAATAATAAAAGCTTTCCCTCGTATATAATTAAGATTATATATAAAGACTATATTTTTGAAATGTAAAGTACACCGGAGACTTATACTAATTTATGATCTTAGAAAAGAATTTTAAGTTATAGGAAGCAATCAACTAATAACTTTTATTTAATACCTAACAATTACCCAATTGCCATATTAATAACTTGTTTCGCCGCTTTCAACCTGATTTACGTAAGTAGATCGGGACACATTGAGATACCTGAAAATGTCGGCACAGAAGCTTAAAGTTGATTCAGATAAATTGGAATACCTAAAAGTGTCCGTCCAGACAGTTTGAGATAGCGGATGCATTGAGATGTGACACAGCCCTTTGATAAGGTGCAAACTCGCGACCAGTGTTTAGTGGTTTTATCCGCTTGGTCACTTAATATACGATGTAATCATGAAAACAAGCATAGTAATGAATAAAGATTAAAACCAAATGGATAAGTTATAATTGATTTATCTGGTGTCTTAAAATGATACGCTTAGGTAAGGATAATTTTCTGTGTTGTAATTCATAAAAGTATTCTTAACGAATATTTTAAGTTTTAAAATATATATCTGTGTTACCGTGTATTGGTCAATCATACAGTGCATGAGTGTGTTTAGTTTATTTAAATGAATAAAGTTAGAGTAAAAAAGTTAAAAATATCAACTACTCAATGTAGAAGTAATCAAGGAAAGTACCTCATATAGAAAGTAATAAAATAATCGAAGTAAATTGAAAGCAAACACATTTTTGTGAATTTAATTAACAAGAATGACTTCGAAAGTAATTCTAGATTCCGCAAGAATGGCAGTCAATACATTCTATTAACCATTCTTTAATGAAATCCTGCTCCGTACTTCGTATGCTATATGTGGCTCTACTCGCCTATGTTATCCTAGTAATTCGTAATTGGTTGAATTAGTTTCTCTGAGCTTATTGAATGAACAAGAATATGAAAGAACAGTTAAGCGGGGCTGAATCGTTAACCAGGTAAAGAATCGAGAGATTCGGATATTCTCACTTGCTTATTTTACTCGTATTTATTTTTTATTTTATACTATATCTATACAAAACAATATAGAACATAATTACAGTAGCAAGGGCATAGTATAACACGTGATTTCTTCAGTTCCTGCTGAAAAAAATTGTGCACTAAAATTTTGAATAATAATGAACAAATTTTTAAACATGAAAAATTGATTTTAGTTTAGATTTTTTACATTTTTTATTCATTATTCCTTTGCGACATTAAACAATTTACAGACAATGATTAACATAAATATTAAATTAGAGAAATATTTGGATTTATCCGATACCATAAATGATTCATTGTATCAGAAAACAGAAAATGACAGCGCAAGTTTTTATACTTGATTGTAATATATAATGTAGACAAATGATGCATTTATTCCTTTATAAACAAATTTTATAGCAAATTAATAATTCCGTAAATTTTTTTAATTAAAATATTATGTTAAGTTTCAAAATTAATCATAATGTAGGATAGATGAAATAACAATACAACACATGGGCGATCTGCCTTTCTACAGGAAACGAGAAGAAAATCCGAAAAACTTCACGTAGTAACTAGTTGGTGAGGCTCGAACCCACGATTACCAGTATATAATGGTTTTATTCGCTCTTCGCTAGTTGGCCCATTAATGACACTGATAGAAATGAATTTTAGAACGAGCAATTTGAGGTGGAGAGCCCGTCACAAGGCCGGGCTCTCCACCTCAAATTAGTCTTTCGCCTGTACTGTACATCATACTTTTTCTTTAACAATAGTGTCGTACCGGTCATGTATTAACTGGGAGCTTTCTGAATTAAGCTTTCAGAGGAAAACTTTTGAATTGAAATAACGTGACACCCGGTTTGCATCGGAAGTTCTTGTATAGTTAATCGGGACCTCCTACCACTATGGTTTCCATATCTGGTGTCGGATTTCATCTATGTTCTCGAGATTAAGGAAGGACAAGAGGACGACAGTGGGAATTTATAGATCTACAATTTTTTCAAATTGCAGCTTAACAATATTAATTACTTTTTTCGATTTTTTTCGCCCTTGAACAGTAGGAGGCTTTTTTTGCTATACCTGTTACGGTGTTTATCAAGGAAAAGAAATAACCGCAGCAAGTAAATGCTTTGCATTTTTTCATAGTATTCAATAATAAAAATCTTAATCCGGTTTATAATTTTATTTCATGCATATTATATGATATTAATTAATTAAT